>NC_083618.1:11225087-11295087 GCF_963584025.1 Labrus mixtus | reverse complement strand
ATCTTGGTGCAAAGGCTGCAAATCAAACGCCAGCACGTCAGCAGACACTTTAAAACACATTTCATTATTCATTCAATGATTTTTTTTAAAAGAATAAATGAGAATTTTCAACCTTTTTTTTTAGAGTTTGCATACAATGAGTAAAACATTTCTCCGAGTTCAGATTTAGAATTTAAATGTGATTAAATTAAAATTCAACTCATAGTCAATTAGTTTCATTTTGGCAAATTATAGAATATGTTGAGTGTTGACTGTTTTTAGATTTTAGATTTTTTTTTTTACTTTGCTGTGTGTTTACATCAACAAAGTTTTAAGAAAAATCTTAATAAGTATAATAAGTCTTTAATTTCAGAGAAAGGAATAATTATCTCGGATGCTGTATTTCATTGTCATAGTAACAGCTGTCATAGATAATAGAACTACATGCTGCACTAGTGTAATGCTGCATTTCACCCTGCAGGGTTTTTCCCAATACGTTCTCCTAGATGTCCAGGCACGTCTGTATATCCATGAACTCTTCTTCAGACGGCTTCTGGAGGAAGAACAAAATGTCCTCAGTGTGTAGAGTGGTCAGGCTCGTTGAGCATCATGATGACAGAAATAAAACAGACAATAAGGAGGAGATCGGGACCTATAGGAGGAGACATATTCAGCTCTCATCTGTACATACATTTCCAATTGAAAGGTCATCACCAATCTTCTCTTTCCTTTGTTATCTCACCGTGTCTTTGTCTCTGTCACACACAGACTCATCCACTCTTTTTTTAAATGTACTATTTGCCTTAATTTAATAACTAACTACATTATTACTAATGCAGGAAACAGGTAACACGTTAGAATTTTAATTCAGTATGTGAGGGGAAAAAACACAAAATGGATTAAACTACAATACACTGTAATATATATTACATTACTGTTATACTACACTATTAAAAAAAACATTACGGTCCCACAGTATACAACATATACTATACTGTACAACACCACTGTTTTACTTTTTATACCACAATGACAGTAAAACAATCCCTCAACAAAGCAAACACAAAAATATACAATGTCATGAAAATGAGAGTTGTTTTTTTATTTCATTCTTCTTACTTTGATACTGACACAAATGAAATTAACAACTGAATACATTTATTATTATGAATGATAAGTTGAACTGAGCTTGTTAAGACAGATCTCTTTATTGATTTCTTTGTGTATTTTTTCACCACTTTTACATACATTTTGTTGCTTTAACAATGTTTGTGGGATATAAGCTCAGGTATGGATACTGAGTTCAAAGTACGAGATTTGAAAATGTGTGTTATCGAACTTGAATTATTCAGTTGCAGAAAAATATGTCTCTGATTCTTGTTTTTTTTTTTTTAATCCTTCTCTCTCTTTTATTGTTAATTATATTTGTATATCAGTCAAATATCAATCATCTTTGTGAAATAAAATTCAGTTCAAACACACTTAACTTAGTGATGTGTGCGGTGAATAATAACAAAGAATAATTAACCATCAACATCTGAGTTATTAGTACCGACAGTAAAGCCAATGTGAATTAGGGCGCGATGCTTCAGATGTCCCACCCTCCTTCATCCAATTATCCAGCCCCTCCCTTTAGACACACACACACAAATACAACGGTCTACATATGTGACACACCTCCAGCATCCCAGTCACATGCTGGCCAATGAAATGAGAGCTCTTTGATTTTAGCACCAACACCCAGCTCACGTCACTGGGTTCCCCCTCCTCTCCTCCTGTGTGTGTGCATGTGTGTGTATATGTGTGTATGTGCGTGCAGTGTGTGTCCTTGTGCATCTATGTGTTCACATGCCTGACAGGATAAATCCAGCTTTCCCCTCCACTCTCTCTCTCTTTCTCTGTGGCTCTGTCACTCACACACACACACAGACACACACTCACAGGTGCTGCTCATTGGCAAACCCATCTTTCTCACACACACACACACACACACATTTCGAACACACAAACCCAACAGAGGGTATTAGTTGGTCCACTTTTCTGGTGCTGAGGAATTTCGTATTTTGTCTTCATGGAGGATTACCACAAACCAGACCAGCAGACAGTGCAGGCGCTGAGGAACATCGCCAACCGCCTCCGAATCCACGCCATCAAAGCAACAACTGCAGCGGGCAACGGGTGAGTCCCCCAAAAGTGTCTCACACATCAGCTTAAATATTGTGCATGCAATACAAAAAGCACACATATTAAAAAAATGTCTGCAAACAGAGTACAAACTTTACATTTCTTTGCAGCATGCACAGATAAACAGATTAAAAAGTCACAGCTCTTGAACTGAATATGTGCATACACACACACACACACACACACACACACACACACATAGAGTCAGACATGCAGTGTGTGTGTGCAAGTGAGGGGCCAAAGGAACAGCATGTCCTGCCTTTGTTCTCCTCCTTTGGTCGACTGATTGAATCATTTCAACATCCACTCTTCAATTTTTAATTAGCCGGCTTTGATATTTCAACTAAGAACTAAATGAAATGAAAATATCTTCACTTCATAAAGTGCTTTAAACTGCTTTTTTTGCTCATGATGATGATAAATATGAAAAAGAAAGTGTTGCAGAAATTCACACCGTTTTTGTAACTCTTTTGAGAATAGTCGATATATACACATGCACTGCAAGACACTTGTATAAAAACAGAGATTTAGAGTGAAAACTTTGCAGATGAGATTCACATTGAAGAGAATGCCTAATAATGTAAATATAATATATTGTCTGGTGTTGAATGCATTTAGATTATGTGACAATTGTATATATAAGTGGTTTTGAGGATAAATGTTTCTTTACTTGACTGTATTTCTGGCTTTGGAATTGAAATATAATTCTCTGCTGTATTGCGCACAATAGACCACCATGTGCAGAGCTGGCTTGTGTGCGTGCTGAAGAGATGCTGTGCATGCTTGCTCGCTTCAGTTTTGCAAAAGAAAATGACTTATAAGCTAATGTTATATATTGAATATGAAGTCCTTTTATAGATTTGTATAAAGTCTGCTGTAGTATTGTTCCATGTGTGACATCATATCATTCAATCTGAAATGAAATAGTCAATAATGTAAGTTTTTATCCCACTATAATTGTCAGTGTTTGAGGAGCTACATGAAATGAACTAAACATAAGTTTTAGAAGAGTAGTGCAGAGTTATTGTATTATTGCACAGTTCTGCAGAGTTTGACTTTGCTGGGAACAAAGGGATGTAAGACTGAGTGGATTTTGAGAAAAAAAAAAAAAATCACCGAGAATATTCAGATAATCTGAGTATTAATTGCTTTGTTAAAACAACAAATAACGTCAGCTTCTAAATCTTTATTCTTTTCTCTTTTTTTTGATCACGTTGTGAAATAGAAAAACAGTGTTACACGAGGAAAAGGTCAATTAGCATCATTATTAGGGGTGCAAGATATTTCGTAGGTTCCAGTGTTTGAAGGTTTTGGTGGTCATTTTGGAAGTTGATGGTTGTATTCCATTTATGTGTAAGGATTGTTTACAACAGCAATACAAAGAAAGAATCGAGTTCTCTTTGTTAACCCACTGACGGCCTTTGTTTGGAGCACACAGCATGTTGTCTAGGCTCTCTGACCGGCTCTAATAGCATTGAAAAATTGTCTTTATAAAGTGTATCTGAATCCATATTTAGTAAAAAAAAACGACTGGTCCCTCATATTTTATATATATATATGTATATATTTGGGATTCTTTGGATTTCGACATCTTTAGCAAGAATTTTGAATTTTGGAATTTCTTTGTTGTTCCTCTGATACCACAAGTTGAATTATCCTCTCATTAACACACATTCAGATCTGCACTGTGGCATTTCCAAAAACAATAAAACACCACAAATGTTTAGTTTTCGTTCCACTCAAAAGGATGTATGCTTGTTTTTTTTCAATTGCTATTATTTTACTTCTCTTGCTGTTTTTTCATCATAAGTCTTGACGTAATAACCTGAAACATTAAATGTGAGACAGTGAGTGTGTCTTTGTGTTTACATTACTTTGTGCATGTGTAGCTTTATAGCATGTCTTCTCTATGTGTAAATGCACTGTCTCTCCTCTGTTGTGCAGACACCCGACATCATGCTGCAGTGTGGCAGAGATCATGTCGGTGCTTTTCTTCCACACCATGAGGTACCGCTACGACGACCCAAGGAACTTCAACAACGACCGCTTCATCCTGTCCAAGGTGAGGGTCAAAAAGTCCTGCTGGTGGCCAAGTTTTTCTCCCTTTCCAGAATGTAAACCTTTCAATTGAATAAATCAAGCATTCTTATTGCAAAAGATAACATCAGATTGTGTTTTTTTCTCTTTCACAGGGCCATGCTGCTCCGGCCCTGTACTCCATGTGGGTTGAAGCAGGCTTCCTGAAGGAAAGCGAGATGCTCAGTTTGTGCCACGTGGACTCTTCCATGGACATTCACTCAACCCATGTAAGCTCTAACATACTGTCACACACTGGGGGATCATACCATGGAGCAAAAGACATCATACCAGCTGTGTAGTTTCTTGAGATTTGACAATATGTGTGTATTTTGTGTGCATTTCAGAAGCACCAGTTTATGGATTTGGCCACCGGCTCTTTGGGTCAGGGTCTTGGTGTGGCCTGTGGAATGGCTTACACTGGGAAATACTTTGACAAGTCCAGGTAATATCTCACACATGCCCCTAAAAAAACCACACCAACACACATGTGAAAACAGAAAACTAATTTGACCATTTCTACGTATTTCGTTAGCTTTAGATTAGATTACTTGCATGAATGCATCCAAAGCTCTGACACAGTCAAAGATTCGAATCATAGTTTTGTTTTAGGGGGGTTTCTGAGCTTTGAGTGTGTAAGATTAAGCATTCAGGATTTTCCAGATTGTGTGGGCGTGTGCTCCAGCTACATGCTCTGCTCGCCCGATTCTTCTGCTCTAATAATCACAGGCCCAGCAGTTTTAACGCAGTTCATTCTTCGCTTTCAGGATCAAATTTAAGCAATGTGCTATCACCCATGTATCTGTTTTTTTGTCTTTTACTCTAATTTATCAACACGATATGTTTTTCATTTTCCTTTGTTGTGTGTTCCCAGTTTAAAAAAAGAGAGAGTTGAGAATCTAAATTTGACATATTTGTCTGATCATACCCTACATATATTACAATCATTTTCTTTATATAAAATAATATTTCCCATTCAAACAACTCTGGGATTCTTAAGTGAGACATGATTCAGAGGCAGGTGTGAAACTCAGCTCATGCCTTCAGGGCCCTCAGTAAGCTTTTATCCTCCTGTCACAGCTGCCTACAGACTGGACTGTCAGATGCTGCAAAGAGAATCAATCTGACTGGAAAAGTGTCAGAGAACATTTTCACAAGATCTGCCTCCTCTTGAAAGCGCAGCACCCCACCCTAATGTGAACAAACACCTCAGATACACATATATACTTATTGTGCAGTGGTGTGTGTTCTCCCCCTCAGTTACCGTGTGTACTGCCTGCTGGGGGATGGGGAGATGTCAGAGGGTGCTGTCTGGGAGGCGATGATGTTTGCCTCATACTACCAGCTTGACAACCTGGTGGCCATTATGGACATCAACCGCCTGGGCCAAAGTGACTCTGCACCCCTGCAGCACCACGTGGAGAAATATCAGAAGCGCTGTGAAGCTTTTGGGTAACTGTGCATCGAACAGAAATATATGGTTGTAGAGGCTAACAGTGTACTATACTGTATTTGCTGGTAGATTGATGAAAATACAACAGCACTATTTATTTTCTTCAGTTTTGTCCATTCCCTTTACCTTTCTGATCAAACTGTACCAAGTGTGTTCTAATGTGTGTCTGTGCTGTTTGTGTGTGTAAAGCTGGCATGCCATCATTGTGGATGGACACAGTGTGGAGGAGCTTTGCAAAGCTCTCAGCCAGGCCCGTCATCAACCTACCGCCATCATTGCTAAAACCATCAAGGGCAAAGGCATTCCAGGTAACAAATCATAAGTCGCTTTCACTTCTTATCACTTCAGTGCATCCCATGGGCAAAGGCACACAGTATCACCTTTCCAGTGTATGGATATGCCTATTCAGTGCCATGTGTCTGGTATTTCAGCTGCAGAGGATAAGCTCGGGTGGCACGCCAAACCTCTGCCTAAAGATATGGCCGACATGGTCATGAAGGATCTGCAGAGCCGCATCATGAACAGCAGCAAGCACCTGTACCCTCCTGCTCCAATGGAGGACTCCCCACCTGTCAGCCTGAGGAACATCAGGATGCCGAGCGCACCCAGCTACAAGGCTGGAGAAAAGGTTTGTCGACATCCACTCTCAGCGGTGTTCCATAAGAATTCAAACCTCGGAGGCAACTCCTGAACAATGTTTGAAGATGAACCGATACATTTTCATTTTCTCTCTTATTAGATCTCCACACGGAAGGCGTACGGTGTGGCGTTGGCCAAGTTAGGCCGCTACAATGATCGTGTGGTGGCTCTTGATGGAGACACAAACAACCTGACTTACTCAGAGATCTTCAAGAATGAGCACCCAAACCGCTTCGTGGAGTGCTACATTGCTCAGCAGAACATGGTACGATCCCCCAGGATTCTCAAGAACTTTGCCCATTTCACAATCCTTAAAGCTCCTGTGGAAAACTATTCAATTTGTGTCTGTTCCCCCTGTGAAAAAAGCAGTACCTCTTAACTCTTGAGAGGTATATATGTCTCGCAAAATATGTAAGTGGACAAAATGTCCTTTGTGTATCACTCATTGGGAATATTTTTGCCGCGGAAAACTTAAAAAGTTAAAGGCTGTTTAAAGCATTTGCTTTTAATCACTTTGTCTGACACCTACCCCCGGAAGCGGTTACAGTTATCAAAAATAACTTGATGAAAATAGTCAAGCTTTATGCTGATGGTCTCATTTTCTTCTGTAGCTTATAAGAAGGCATTAATGTTATTTTCAGTCTTTTTCATAACAAGTTATAAAATCCTCACAGGAGCTTTAAGAAACATTTTTTTTTTAAATATTTTTTGTTCTAAAATTCTCTATAATCTTTTAATATTTTTTAAACAGTCTCTCTTTGGCATGGTGATTTTGTTGGGTGAATTGCATATGTACAGTCTTTCATCTCACAGCTGTGAGTCTGCTTCTGGCTCATTTGATTATATATGAGTTGTCCGTCCATAATGTAAAGACACAGTACACGCTCCTCCTTATGGTCCCTGTGGCTGCAGCTGACACCAGCGGTTACGCAGCACAATTACTTTGCCCTCTGTCATTATTTTAGCTAATAAGATTAAGCTCATATAATTTGGAGAAAGGCGATCAGACATGTGTTCTTTGCGCTGTTATGACTCCAGCAGCAGCCAATGTAGGTCAGCCATGTGTGTGATGATAATCAGATTTGACAAGTGAATTCGGAGGTAAAATATTAATAAGCGCAGCAGGGTGGGGCCATCTGGCTCAATGCATGAGAAAAATCTAAAGTTGAACAGCGACATTTGTGCAGCTTATAGGGAAAAAAATGCTTTGCATTT
Organism: Labrus mixtus; assembly: GCF_963584025.1. Lineage (NCBI taxonomy): Eukaryota > Metazoa > Chordata > Actinopteri > Labriformes > Labridae > Labrus > Labrus mixtus. The sequence goes on along the minus strand of NC_083618.1, from coordinate 11,287,541 downwards.
AAATCAGGGGATTGCCACTACAACACAAAATAGCTCCTGAAATACTTTTTTTACTACATTTATTTCATTTATCACAATTTTTTTTTGGGGGGGGGAAACAGCTGCCAGTTCAGAAGCAGTTTGTTTCTCCGATTGTATCTGTAAGCATTTACCTTACATCACTTTTGCACTCCATGGATTTTGGGATATTGTTTCTGGGAAAGCATGAAAAGAGCTGGATTGTGCAGAGTTTGGGAGATAGGACAGAGGAAATGATTTGTAAGAGGAGGCATGCCACTGATCCGTCCATATGGGAAAATAAGCTCTGGAGATTTAGAGAAAACTCTCCTCCATAACTCTCTACTTACTGTCCCCTAAGTAAAAAAAAAAAAAAAAGCCTTCAATAAGGTTTGTCCTGCAGATGTTTGACCTTTTGGGTGATCTTTTTGAGTTCAGGCCTGTTTAACCTGTCTCCATGTTATCTGACATACGAGGTTTGTTTGTATTTTTTGTGCTCTTATATGTATAGTAATGATGAACTCCTTTCCCAGGTCAGTGTCGCCATGGGCTGTGCCGCCCGTGAGAGGAACGTCGTGTTTGCCAGCACTCTCTCTTCCTTTTTCACCCGCGCCTACGACCAGCTCCGCATGGCAGCCATCTCTGAGAGTAACATTAACGTGTGCGGCTCCCACTGTGGCCTTTCCACCGGTTTGTACTCCACTCACCACAACCTCAGTCAACCACCTTACCCACCCAAACCTTCACACAATTTTCCTTTTTCCTTTTCCTTCACAATGAAGCCAGACATTTTCACACAATATCCCTAATATATTAGTTTAAAAAAAAAAAGTGTGTTTGTGAGTGCAATCCTCTCTTTTCCCGTAAATCCTGTGATTTCCTCACCTTTACATCACTTTGGCCTTGCAGCTAGTTCTCACTCCCCCCCCTTTCCTCCCTTCCTGCCTGTCCTGGAAGCTGTCAGCAGGAGAGCAGGTGTTCCTCTGTTAGCGCAGGTATACTGCATGCAAAGTCTGGCTATATGTTTATGGATCTGCATGCATCTACTCACCTGACCTCACAGTTACTTATGCAGATACTCTGAATGTTGGACGTATGAAGCTTACCATTAATGTATCACAGGAGAGGAAGGCCCCTCTTTGATGGGTCTGGAGGACGTGGCAATGTTCAGGGCTCTTCCCACAGCGACCATCTTCTACCCCTGTGATGGTGTGTCCACGGAGAAAGCTGTGGAACTGGCTGCATCCACAAAGGTAAGATCTCGACACAGTGTTCAGGCTCTGGAAGATTTATTTTCTCTCGGAAAGTCCCACTGGTGATTGCATTTTTTTGTCTCGTAATTTAGGGTGTTTGCTACATCCGAACCAGCCGCCAAGACAGTGCCATCATCTACAATAGCAACGAGGACTTCCATGTTGGACAGGCCAAGGTGAGGAAGTGCTTGTGCTTGCATAGCAGTAAGCAAAATGTGTGAGGAAAATCAGGAAAACACGGAACAAAACAAAAGTATCAAGCCAAACACTATAGGCACTGTGATGTGAAACAGAAGATGACACATTTCTTGATGCCAGGTGGTGTATCAGAGCAAAGAGGACCAAGTGACTGTGGTTGCAGCTGGAGTGACTCTGCACGAGGCCCTTGCTGCAGCTGAGCACTTAAAGAAAGGTGCAGTACAACAAATGAACACCCCATGTAACGTCGGACATATCAAACAAATGAAAATGCAATATGTTTTACTTTAATGCTGTATGAACGTATTTTAAGATTAGCCAGAATTTGTACTTGTTTCCATAAATAACACCGCCAATTTTCTGAATTTAAAACAATTTAGTAAGGTTGGACTCTTCAGTTTTAACGCCTTTAGTTCTGAAACATTTCTCTGAATTTTAAAGAAACATATCTCCTTCAATAATTGTCTTCCGACACTCTTCCCGGCATGCAGTCCGGCCTTTTGTTATGCTCTCACTTGCATACACGATGGCTGCTTGATCTGAAAAAACACCTTAAGTAATAGTTAATACAGTTTGTAGTTTAATTGTTTCACTGTTGTGTCTCAATACATCCATTGTCTTAATTTAACTTTGATTTCTTGTTACTGTGGAAACCCATGTTGAACTTGGATATCCTGACCTTAGAGACATTATTTAAACAACATGTTCCAGTTGCAATGATGTCATTAATGGTATCACCATATATATTTGGGTTCTCATCTGAATTACCTGAACTTTCCAGAGAGGATCTCAGTCAGGGTCATTGACCCCTTCACCATCAAACCTCTGGATGTGAAAACCATCATGGACCACACACGCTCCACCAGAGGACGCCTGCTCACCGTGGAGGACCACTACTATGAAGGTGTGCATTTAAGACGCTTATACTGTTCAGCTTCTACATAATGTATGACAAACGCCAACTCAGCAGCAACAAGCTCCTCAGCATGATGTAGCTGGCCATCATTGGTCCACATCCTCGGGTGTGTTGCGGTGGCACATTTTCATTGGTTCAGTGAGGGGGACGCAGTGCGGTGGCGTTTGTCTATTGGCTTATAGGAAGCTGACTGTTGTGTGCAGACAAGGTATCGGATTTGTGGTGCATTTTTGTAAGTGCGAGAGCCAGAGAGGCAGAGTGCTGTCAGATTTCCTTAACTGTGCGTGTGCCCGTGGGGCTCTCTGTGACCTAGATAGAACAGACAGCCAGGCCTCGTGTCTGTGAGGGAGAGAGGGGAAGGCTGATGGCATGGACACCACTAGACAAAGGATACTGGGCATCAGTCTGATGTTGGGATATCATCACATTCAGTTTCATTTAAACCTGGACCATATTATGGTGGTGTAATACTAACATGTAAACTTGTGTGTAATGGTTTCTTGTCCTGTCTATTTACTGTGAATACTGCATGTAATGCATTTGTGCATATTTACAACCTCATCTTTGATGTCAGTAAAGCTCTAAACCTTTCGAGGCAATTTGATCTCTCTATTTATTGGTGCAATTCTACGTGTATTCAAGTATTCAAAACGTTTTGTTGAAAACAAAAATGAATTCAAATCAAATCAAATATACGATAAAAATATATATTTTTAATTCTTTAAAAGATGTCAAATTAGTGCTTTAGTGCTTTTTTATTCACTACTTATATTATAAGTACTTAAAAGCGTAAAGTATTTATTGATGATAATAATTTTTGGGTTTTGACTATTGGTGGTAAAAACGTTGGTCATTTTAATGCCATTTCTGAGTATTTCATAACGTTTACACAAAATTGTTTATCAGCAGCAAATGAATCCATAATAAAATTATATCATGAGTTTAAATTAGTTTAAAACAGTTTAAAGATAAGGTCAAACTCAAACTACTACAGATAAATATCCTCCTGTTATATCAAAGCATGAGCAATGAGACAATTGACAGGGGGCGTTTTCCTTTAATAACTTTTCAAATGTTTTCCCACAGGTGGTCTCGGGGAGGCAGTTTCCTCAGCTATGGTCAACGAGTCCAGCTTCAATCTGCACCGTCTGGCCGTGTCTCACGTCCCCCGCTGTGGCAAACCCCATGAGCTGCTCAAGATCCACGGCATCGACCGTGACGCCATTGTGCAGGCCGTCCGCAAGATGGTCAGCAGCTCCACCAACGCCAAGTAACTTTCCTCCCTGCCCCACCCACCTGTCTGATCACACCCCTGCAGCTGATGGTTAACCGTCGAATATGTTTTTGATTCACAAGACACCCAGCTCTTAAAAAAAAAAAAAAATCCTTCACTGTGAATGCCCTTAAGTGTGTACTGAAGTAATGTGATTTTGTGCTTTACACTTTGAAGTAGATTTCCACCTTTTGACCCTTCTTTCATTCATCCATCACCCCACACCAAAGGACAGAGATATGCACATATCCTCATCATACAGAAATCAAAATGTGGCAGTAATAACTATACTTTGTGATGCTCTTGTGTGTGTTTTTTTTAAAAAAGCTCTTCGATGACATTAATCTGGAAATGTTTTTATATTGTTCTGATGTAGCCCTTTATAAAAATGGGTGGGGCCTAGGTTCAAAGTAAGTGTTGATCATGACCACAGTGTCAGAAAAAGACAGATGAGTTGTTGTTTAGTAGAAGGTAGTGGGAAAAATAATCAAACAAATGTAGTTAGGTCGTAAAGAGCAGTCACTTAAAATCACATCTTAAGACTACACAAACTGTTGTGATTTCAATAGCTGTATCATTTCTCTTCAGCACTGTGTGTTTCTGAGTTTACCATCAACCCACACACCTCCATGTTCATTTGTGCTAGCCATACATCTGGAGGGTAGCAACAGTGTGATGATAGTGACATCGTCTTTTTTTAAACATAAGTTGGAGTGCTGAAGAGAGGAGAGGATGACTGTCTGTGAGTGTAAAGGTAGTGTTACATCTGACTTGTGAACCCAAGAACAAACACTTTCTTTGTTACTTGAAATTTTGTATGTACCTTACTTTCATGTAATAAAGCCCTCTGCATTTGATACTGTGTCTGTGATAGTCTGTCACTTTCTCTCCTATATACACATAGCAGTAGCTCTTATTGCTTTGTTGATTTTCTCCTGTACATGTATAAGTGATGTTTTTTTAACAAGAAATCCCTCAAATTGTCAAATTCATCACTCATCGAGAATCTGTGTAAAAAAAGAAAACAAGGCTGTTTCTGCAGGTGGACAACGTTTTTCTTCCTGCACAAAGACTACAACTCACCGCTATATGTTTGTTGTTTAACTCGAGCAGGGTAAAATAATGTTGGTATTTCCGAGACAGAAAGCTCACATCTGAATGATCATCTAGTGTGTGTTTAGACATTATTTGTCCCAGGATGCTTCTGTGCTGACGTTGGTGTTACCTCGCCTGCAGCATTGATGTCTATAAGCCTTGATCTCATAGTTGTCTGCTATTTCACGTATAGTAACAATAAGGCGTGAGCCCGACCAAGGATTTACATAGTCGAACATGATTCGTTGGATTTTGCTTACCGTCGAGTGTCTTCTTTTTTTTGCGCTCATTGATCCATACTGTCATTTGCTGATGGGCCATCTGTGGGACGTCAGTGTGTGTGTGTGTAGATTCACCACAACAGCCACAATCTACGCATCTGTGAGACCACTGACAAAGAAACCTTCTATTGACTTACCATGAAGATTAACTGTACTCTCCCGATCGTAGGGTCCCCACGATCCAAATCCAGTAAAAGATTTAATCCAAACACATTTCTTCCTTGAAAATCAATGGATTGCATCAAATTTGCCAACGCTGTGTTGTCTGCTATGATTTATTTTACTGATTGAATTCTTTAGACTGCTACAGCTCAAAATGCCGGCCTCACTCTACCAGGTGGTGCCTGCCCCTGTTCTGTTCCGGTCAATGCATGCAACTGTGCCAATGACTTACTTTCTTCTTGCCAATAAAAGTCTGTACAGTGGATATGCTGATAGGGATGATTTCTTTATTCACACTTGGGAGATTGATTAAAAGTACAATTGTTTTTCAGAATTGCATCAAAAGCAAAATTAAATGTCTGTCAAATATCTGGTGGGGCTCATGTCCCTGTTATTATTTTAGGGTTGCTGAGATGAAATTTAGAGGTGACGAAGCACCCCCAAAAAAGGCTAAAAAAAAAATCACCTATCACCATCTTCACCTCAATTGCCAGTGCCCATGTACATTTCAAATGTTTGTTCTCAGGAACTCATCTATCAGATCCTTAACTCAAAATCACGAGAAAAGATCCCGTAAATTTGAGATCATGATCTTGTAGTTATGAGATCAGAGGTCTAAAAAAAAGTTTTCTTGTGTGAATGCCATTCACTTCAGTATGTATGAGGTTGTTTCTTGATAGATTTACTGTTTCAGTGTAATACATCAAACACACTCTTCTCTGTGTAGATAACACAGGTGTGAGTGTAGATTCCTTCTACCACCAGGGGCGCTGTTGCTCTCTCAGCCTCCTTTCCCGAGACACAAATAACACTCAGATGATACAAATACTATGACTTCAACTTTCAAACACTTAATTCAAGCTGTGTAAAAGATGAACAAATGTGCATAATTTAAAACAACATTTGTAAGCATGCCTACCTTAGAGAGCTGCATTTCCGTTTTGCTCCACAGAGGGAAAACATTATAAGTCCACATCCACAAGACAGTGGGAAAACTGGAACAAAAAACAACATGTAAGCATATATTTTTCTTTTTTTAATCTCCGGGTGTTTTGCATATTTAACATGCTGTGAAGTCATGTGGCTTTACCGTCATATGATCTGAAGTTCAGGATGGCCACAAGGAGTGCAGAAAAAAATCCAAAGTGAACATCTAAAGAGTTGGAAGGGGATGTTACTTTTTTTAACTTGGATAGTAATTCAAAATAAGATTAAAATGTTTTTTTTTTCAAAAAATAGTTTTTGTACTATTAGCTGACGTTGGCATTTTAAATGTCGGCAGTATTCTTACTTACTTACTCCAGTGTCTAAATATTGATCACTCAACATTTGAAAACTCTCCATGTTACATGAATGGGCTAAGATTTTAAATTTAAAAAAGTCTGTAGAAATAGATATAAAAGATGATTAATCTGTTACAGTTTTACAACAAAATGCTCATTACTATATCATTTAGTAAATGTATACCTCCTCTGTCATAGGGAGGGCCTTTACATGCCTTTGTATGGGCCTGTATGTCTGAAAGGAAACATACAACATGAACACTGATGTTATTTCCACTGGAACAATGTAATAAGGGAATTTTCTCAAATTAAACGAGGGCTGTTTCTCTCTGTAACATTTGTGTCATGTAAATTCAGCTTACCTAACAGTGGGCTTACAAACTGAAACAGTAGGGTGAAAACTGCAGCAACAGCTGATGGCTCAACTATAGCTGAAATGCGACACAAACACTATTCAATTATGTAGATTTGTTATAGAGTAGTTCCAATGTACATAATCCATGCAGAATGTTAAAACACGAGTGATTCTTGATATACTTACAACGAAAGGGACTATAGAGTGCTGTTCCCCACCCCAGACCGAAGCAGATTGAAAAGAAATGGTAATATTTGTCTGAAAATGTCCAGAGGTGAACATTAATGTGAGGGAGAACCAGCCAATGAAGTTGAATTGCTTTTTATGGTATGATGTGCCACCACCCTGAGTTTGTAATGTTTGATGTACATACAGTGTTGATACAAGTTTACAAATAGGTTCTTTACGTATTCCTGAAAGAGAAACATTATCATGATCACTTGGCAGAGACAGATACTGTTGAAATGAGTAGGTTGTTACAAGAGAAACAGAGGGAGACTTTAAAAGAAAAAACAGGAGAGAGAGCTGTAAAGAGTATACATAGTGATCAAACATAGTAATATAAATATACAGTTAGAGATAGATATACAACAGGACAGGTGAAAGATCCAGAAACACAAGTTAACTCACCATCTCTGTTCAGCTGCAGCAGCTTGATTCTCTGGGCAGGTGAAACAAGAACAGGAAATTCAACTTGAGGAAGGTAAATTCCAAACCCCTCCAACAACAAATGTGCACAGACACAGGAAAGTCCCAGACAAGATAGTTTTGCTTTCACATTTGACTGATTTTAAAGTCAAGTTTAAAGGCTTAAGAACATTGGAAATATGTGGAAACTTTTCTTCACTTTTCTTTTCAGGTTTATTTATTCATTTCATGGACACATTTACATCTTTAAAAATGAAAAGGTTTTGTTTGGGAATCCATACATTTTAACGATACATAAACTTAGAAAAAATGCTAAGGCAAAAAAGTTGGCTACAGCCTTGCGTTCACTTTTTTTATTTACCTATTTCCTATTTTAGGGGTTGGGAATTCAAGATAACATAAGATAAGATATACTTTCCCCATTGTGGGGGAATTTTGTTGTCACAACAGCAGAGGGCGATGGTAATCAAAGGAATAACAAAATGAAAAAATATTAAAACCATCTAACAATAATTAAATACAACAAGAAAGATATAGTATAATAACAATAACATGTATGTAACCTTCACTTGAGGGAAGATATGAACCAGTTTTCAAAACACACAAATAGTGTGTAGCATGTTGACATGATAAAGTGAATATAGTGCCATAAAGATTGTACATGTGAAGAATAACTGAAAATATAATTTATGTAGGCTAATTGCACACTGGATAAGGCATATGCAACTAAGTTTGAATTAAGTATTGGTCACTAGTGATGCAGTTATAGACCGAAGGGGGTTCAGCTCATGCAGTCAACAAAGTTCATGATGACCTGCCTGTATTCCTGTTCGTTCTTCTCAGAAACACACCCAACGATGGTTGTGTCATCAGAGAACTTGACAGGTGACAGCTCAATAGCAAGTCATTTATTACCAATCTTTTGGAAATATTGGACAGAGAATTGTAAAAAAAAAAAAAAAATGAAGGAGAAAACATAGACGGTCCCTTTAATATAAAAACAAATAGGCCTTTGAATCTGCCTTGTGTGCAGTTGTAGTTTCATTAGGAAGCCTCTAGGTGGCAGCGTTGTATTGACATATTCAATTCGTAGCCGGCTCCCTTCCAGCCTGCGAAATGCATTCTGGTACTTGAAGGCAATATGAAAGCCACAGTGCTTCTTCAGGGAGATACTGCCGTAGCGTTTAGAACTACATTTCCCGTCACACTCAAACAGATTTGAATGTCGTTCAGGGGTAGCTTTTTCTAATCGATGATCTCAAGTTCCCTATGACAACTTGGCGAAGAGGCTAAAGAAAAACTCCATGAGAATGACTAATGTATCGTTGAGCTTAGTCGAAGTCTGTGTCGGAAAGGGACAAAGGGAACGAAACGCAATTTAAAGTTCCAACAATGCGGTTCAAACAAAGAAGGCAGTGATTTGCGGTCTCGGCGGTTTTATATGCAGCCCCTGCTAGACAGGGCTGGGTCCCGTTAAGTTCCAGTTGGGAGTCGTCGGCTCCCCAAGATGTCCATGGAGGAGAAGGAGTATGCCGAGGCGGTGCTGGTGACAGAGGCCGGGCCGCAGTGGCTCCAGGCCGAGGTCGAGCGTCTTACCCGGGAGCTCCGTGAAACGACCCATGAGAAGATCCAGGCGGCTGAGTACGGGCTCGCGGTGCTGGAGGAGAAACAGCAGCTCAAGCAGCGATTTGATGAATTGGAGACAGAGTACGAGACGGTCCGACATGAGCTGGACCAGCTGAAGGAGGTAACCTTAGGTCACAGCCACGCAACCCATCGCTTTAGAAATATCTTCAGTGGGTGTAGCGTTTAATGTATCAGAATTAAGACACTCGGTATGTGACGGTAGCCGCAGGAATCCAGGTAGCATTACGGTCAAAAAGTAGCCTCTGCAATGTTGGACATTCTAGTTTCCGACGGTTTTGAACGTGTCAGCCCCACAGTCTATAAACAGAACCGTGTTGGAGTTAGCGGTCAGTCGATCATCTGCCGGCTTTCGTTCAAGGCAAACTTTAAGTATGTAATTGCCTTAAATTTAAAGTTGACAAGCTAAAAGTCACGTCTTATTAAGAAGAACGAAAAATGATTTAAATCATATTCACGTTTTTTCCCTCGAGGAAAACAATTGTTACGTGGCATAATGGTTTATTTACAAGTTGATATTACTTTTTCATCACTTGTCTGTACTTGCTCTTGGTATGTACTGATGACGTCTGCAGCTGCAGTATTATGTCATATTAACATGCCAGTGTGGCAAACTTGCTGTGATTTTATTGGGTGTAATATAAAAGGCTACTAGGGTAGTCGATACCAGAATTTTAGTAAACCTCAATCATTCCGGTAACTTTTTTTTTATACCACAGCAACAAAAATGGAAGTAATAGGCAACCAATTTTGGGTAATCTATTTATTATTTATTTAAAGTGCAAGCGAACTTCTTCACACTGTCAAAAACTGCATGTATTTGTGCAGTTTAGATCACAGAAGCTTTGTGGTTTAGATCTATTATCTTAAAGCCTTGATACTTTCAGTTTTGTCAATCATTAAAATACAGGAGACTGTATCATATTTTAACATGTTTTTAAAAAAGTATCACATTATGAGACATTTTGACAACATTAATGGTCCAGTTGTTTATTCTGCCATCACAAATATGTGATAACGTGTTCAGTTTGATTAAAACTATCAATATACACTTTAGTTTAAGTCCATCTTACAATGCTTGCACAGTTAAACTGGACTGCAGTTCGTTCAGATGCCTATTGGTTTTTAACCATATAATCAGTGTTAAAATGTTATAACTATAAATCTCTGAGCTTTTTTTCTTGTGTGAAAATGAGACTTGATTTCCAGAGAGAAGTCTGTATTTTCCCTTAAGTTAATTTTGGTCAGAGTTGTGGCATGTTTGACGTAAGTTTATCAACCTTAATGGGAAGTGCACCCGAGACACTTCCTCGTGGGCTTTAGCAATCAGCAATTGTGGTTTCCATCCGTTGTCATGACTATTAATGAATTCTTGTTTTGAGATATTTGATTTTTATGTTGTTTCACTTGTAGCCAGAAAGCCACAAAGGCAAATCATTTTGATCAGATTAGTTGTGTAAATAGTGAACTAACAGTAAGACAATCACATGGATGTTAGCTTCCCTTTTTATTGATTAATTGATTTAACATTTGGACTTTAAAATCTTACTAAATCTCGGAAATATCAGTCAAATTATTTTAACATTTAAGTTCTAATAATTACAAAGAAAGAAATCCACCCAAAACTGCAAATACAGAATGTTTAGCATTTTAGCTTGAAATATACTGAAATGATTACCCATCATAATCATGAGTGATTGATTAAGACTCATATTGTCATATTGTTATTGTATTTGTCAACACATAAATCACATTTCCTGTGAAAATGAGCTGACTTGTATCCTTACTGGATGAAAACTGGAGTTTTCACGGATGCTTCGTTGATTGATTTTAGTTATAGGGGAATTTTTTTTTGTCTTTATTACATTATTCATGCTGCAGCTCACGGTCCAGTCACGTCATGACTCATTGTTCTTGTCATTTTCTTGGTACCTCATGACTTACTTCTCTCTTCAGTAGTGTCTGTCAGTGAGGCTGATGTTGGAAAATGAATCATAAATCAAGGCCAACTGTGCTGTAAGATCAGGTCATACCAGACCGGCCACAGCTCGTCAGTTTAACTGAAACATTACCCGTTTGGCTCTGTTATGGATTTTTAAAAGTCTCTGAGTTAGTCTTCTGTGGGAATCAGATATCCACCTATCCCTCATGTGAACTGTTAGTGATTTGACTTGACTGTAGGCTTTGCTTGGTATCCACCCATGGAAGGACAAGGAAAGAGCAACTCTCTGAGGCCACCACATGAAAAACCTGTTTTTTTTCCTCTTTTTGGGGCTGTCTTACTTTTGCCTCTCCATTGCACCTTGTTGTCAATTTCTGAAAGTGAATACAAAAAACAACAACAAAGCAATTCTGACAGCCCTGAATAAGATAAGCAGTTAGATCAACCTGAACTCCTGTTTTACTTAGAAAGGGCTTTTAAAAGTACAACTGAATGGAGTAGGAACAGCTGCATCATTTCAATGACAGTATTTCATTTCAACCTTACAATACAAGAAGAAGTAACCTTTCTGTGAACAATAAGTCTGCAGTTACTAACAGAAACACGTTCTCATAAGCTTTCACAATGTTGAACATGTAACACGATAAACAAACACGCCGTTCATTTAGCAGATGTGTGTGTGTCTGTGCACTGGCTGCAGCTGAAGCAAACGCTGTGTAGTCAAACCAAACAGCAAAGGAGGTGCGTGCATTAAGGGGCTTTACCTTTACAGCGCTCTGTATCGGGGTTTGTTTGTCTAAAAGTTTGCTACTACAGCAGGCTGGGGGATCCCAACGGAGCATTCACGAACATTTGGAGCTGCTGTTGGTCTTCACTTAGAGAGATAAAGAGATAAAGTTTTGAATCAATTTTGGGGTTTCTTTCTGCAACAGAAGTTAAGGTGGAGGGTGTGTGTTGTTAAGGCGGCTGCCTTGACTATAAAGTGCTGTGTGAAACACTGGATGACTTTAGTGCTTGCAGTAATATCTTTCCAAGGTTGTTTGGTGTGTAATGTGATCAACTTGATATAGCACCAAAACATAGCTGAAGGCTGACACAGCACATGTGAGCCAATGGTCTCTCTCTGCAACACACCAGGCAATCAAAACAGCCAGTCATAAATGCAGTGAATCACAGGGCCAGGTATGTTTTATAGACTGTTATCTATACTTATCTTTAGTAATCTTTTCATTACACCTGCTTCAGTGTTTGTGTGTTTTGAACCAGATCAAAGTAGTGTTGTTGCCCCGGTGTTTATTATTTCTCTTTTCCGTCTGTCCCTCAGGCCTTTGGACAAGCTCACTCTACCCACAGGAAGGTGGCAGCAGACGGGGAAAGCAGGGAAGAGTCGCTGATCCTGGAGTCCGCCAGTAAGGAGGCTCTGTATCAACAGAAGGTCCTCGAGCTGCAGAGTGAGCTGCGACAGGCCAAAGTCTCACTCACCAGTGTGCAATCTGAAAATGAACGCCTGTCATCGATTGCCCTTGAGATGAGAGAGGTAATGGTTTAAATTGGCCAATGTAAAAACAAAAACGTCATCTGTTTTAACAAAGTCCCTATATTTAGATAAAAAATAGGATTTGCCAGGTTAATCTTCTCCTCTTCTGCATCTTGCTGAAACCTCCATCCACTGTTTACATTTGTGGTGTGTTTTCATTCAAGCCTTTTAAGTCGTAAAACCGAGGAAACTTAAAGTACTTTCAATGAGATGTTACTTTTTTCTAACTTAAAACTGGCCCACAGTTGTATTTGAATCAAATTACTTTAAGTTAAAAAAAAAGACTCCTTGTATGTCACAGTTTCAAGCAAAAATAGGATAGAAGAGAGGGTTAGTGACGCTTCTGGAAGTTTAGATTGACTTGGAGGCCCGGACCACCCCAACAGAAGTTTGTTGTGGGGGAGGGTCAGTCAGCAGGAAAGATGATGTAATGTCCACTGGGAGTGACACAAAGGATGTTCTCTGCCAGGGCTCTCTGTAGAGTGGACTGAGAAGTGGACCATGTCCTTCTTCCGGTCGTTACTTTCATCTCGCCTCTGTGGAATGTGAAACACCCACAGACGCACCAGACAAGTTGCAAGGACGAATGATCTTTTACGCGATCAATGATAAAGCATCTTAATTATTCTGTTAGTTTATTCTGATGCAATTCAACATAATGTGCCACCTCTTTCCCCTCTCCTGTGGTTTTCAGAGTTCCGATCTGGCAGAACTGCAGCGCGGTCAGCTGCGCGATGACATCAGAGAGTACAAGGTGCGGGAGGCTCGTCTGTTGCAGGACTACAGTGAGCTGGAGGAGGAGAACATCTCTCTGCAGAAACAAGTGTCTGTGCTGAGACAGAGCCAGGTGAGAGGTGTATTGTTTAATGATCACTGGAAAATATTCCTTTGCTCATTCTGGACAATTTGAGGCTCTTTTGTCACATAGAAAAACCCATAGCATTGAACTGAGTAAAGCTACTGACAGCCTTATTCATATTTATGAACATCTGCATAGGTGGAATTTGAAGGTCTAAAGCACGAGATCCGCCGTCTTGAGGAGGACTCCCAGTGCTTACACAGCCAGCTGGACGAAGCCGTGGGTCTAAGAGAAATTGCAGAGCGCCAGCTGGCGGAAGCCTTAGAAACTATAAAAACAGAGCGCGAGCAGAAGGCTACCCTGCGCAAGGAGCTCTCCCACTACATGACCATCGGCGGCTCTGTGTACAACGGCTCTTTCAACATCTCCATCGACAACCTCAAACTCCACGATGACCCCTCTGCCATCGGCGAGCCTGACAACGACGATCTCATCAGAGGCTTTGAGAACGGCCTGGCCAAAGCAGGTGAAGGTGACGATGACAACAGAGCCCCGGGGAACAAGAGAGGGGACGCCTTCAAGCCGGCTCCGAGCTTGGTGGATGACCTGCTGAGTGAGCTCAACATCTCTGAGATCCAGAAACTCAAACAGCAGCTGATGCAGGTATAAAGTCTATGAGATACTCTTTGACCATCCAGTACTAATACTAGCACAATTACTGCAGTTTGTTGTAGCACCCATGTTTCAATGCAGTCGTTCAAAGTCGGTTTCACTTTCAGCTGTATATTTGAATCGTATACTTGCCATACACACAAGTCTCAATAATTGAAGATACACTGTAATTACACTGACTGTCCACTCTAAGTGTGGACAAGAGCTGCCCTTTGCTTACATTGTAAATACATGATCATGTAAGGCCATAGCAACTGCGTAGAACATTTTGTTATCTGTGGAGTTCCTGATATGTTATCTGTAGAGTTGCTAATATATGTTTTTGTGTATTTGTTATTGGATAATAGGTAATAAAGTTGATTGATGGATTTTAATACCTTGTCTTTATATTAGGTGGAGCGGGAGAAAGTCGCCCTGATGAACTCCCTCCAGGAGAACCAGAAGCACCTGGAACAGGCCTACGGGACTGTGTCTGAGCAGAAGGAAACTGTCAACAGGCTGACTGAAAATCTCAGCGCAATGAGGAAACTGCAGGCCAGTAAGGAGCGCCAGTCTGCCCTGGACAGCGAAAAAGACCGAGACAGCCACGATGATGGAGACTACTATGAGCTGGACATAAATGGACCTGAGATCCTGAAGTGTAAGTACACCGTGGCGGTGTCTGAAGCTGGGGAGCTGAGGCAGGAGCTGAAGTCTCTGAGAGCAAAGTACGAGGAGTGTCGGACACAGTATGAAGACGAGCGAGGCCGGCTGGATGGCGACATTCAGGACTTGAGGACAAGATTTGCGTGCCTGGAAAAGATCAGCCAGGCTGATAAAGCAGAGGTGGCTCGTCTGGAGAAGGAGCTCCGTCTGGTCAGTGAGGCTGCAGGAGAATCACTCGGCAGCCTTAATGTGGCTCAGGATGAGCTCATAGCTTTCAGCGAAGAGCTGGCTAATCTCTACAACCATGTGTGCATGTGCAACAATGAGACGCCAAACCGTGTCATGCTTGATTACTACAAAGAAGGTAAGGCCAAAGTAAGACGAGGTCAGGAAGGCAAGGAGCACCAGTCTTCTGTACTTCTCTCTAATGGGCTTATCACTGACACTGAGTCTGTAAAGGCAGACTCCAGCACCACTAAAGTCACCCCAGTTCCACCCCCCGAGCACCGGCCTGAGTCCATGAACGTCTACAATCTCGTAGCCATCATCAGAGACCAGATCCGCCACCTTCAGCAGGCGGTGGACCGCACCACTGACCTGTCGCGGCAGAGACTCGCCAATCTGGAGCTGAGCACAGTGGCAGACAAAGACAAAGAGGCCTGCATGGAAGAGATCCTCAAACTGAAGTCCCTGCTGAGCACCAAAAGGGAGCAGATCGCCACTCTCCGAGCTGTGCTCAAAGCCAACAAACAGGTCAGAGGACCACTCTCTGTGTGTGTGTGTGTGTGTGTGTGTGTGTGTGTGTGTGTGTGTGTGTGTGTGTGTGTGTGTGTGTGTGTGTGTGTGTGTGTGTGTGTGTGTGTGTGTGTGTGTGTGTGTGTGTGTGTGTGTGTGTGTGTGTGTGTGTGTGTGTGTGTGTGTGTGTGTGTGTGTGTGTGTGTGTGTGTGTGTGTGTGTGTGTGTGTGTGTGTGTGTGTGTGTGTGTGTGTGTGTGTGTGTGTGTGTGTGTGTGTGTGTGTCCGTCCGTGTATGTATGGACATGTCTGCTGTGTATGATAAAGAAAGGAAGGATATTCATTGTTTCATGTTTCTCAAACTGAAAGCCAAACAAAAGGGGAAACGTTTGCCCCAGCTGAAAATAACTGCTGAGTTAAGATGAGGTAAAAGTTTAAGAAAATGTATAATTATATACGATTTTGTTCCTTTTAGACGGCTGAGGTTGCCCTGGCCAACCTGAAGAGTAAATATGAAAGTGAGAAGGCCATGGTGACTGAGACGATAATGAAGCTCCGCAATGAACTGAAGGCTCTGAAGGAGGATGCTGCTACGTTCTCCTCTCTTCGAGCCATGTTTGCCACAAGGTATGATTCCATATGATCACAAGTTCGCTTATTCCTGACATACTTTAAATGAGCCATCATGTGACATCCACAGATCCAGGTGGTCCAGGGCTTAAACTGTAATGCATGACATCTATTTTAACTGTGTCTTTAACTGGAAATATAACAAAATGGGATCTAAATATGTCCTTAAATCTACCTCTTTTTAGCATCTTTTTCTAGTTAAAGAAAGAGATAGTTGAAAAAAGAATGCTTATTTTGTTATATGTCAGAATATAAGAGAGACACAATTCATTGTGGGAACAGTCTGATGTAATACTTGTGTGAATCAGCTAGCAGAGACTTCATCCTCCCATCTGGAAATGCTGTCTGGGCAATGGAGAAAACATGTGACAGCAGCAGAGGCAGTTCATGCGTAACTGCTCCATCTGCTGGAAAGAAAGTAAATCTCTTCGTGCTTCTTTTTCTCCTCATATCTGCCTCCCAGGTGTGATGAGTATGTGATCCAGCTGGATGACATGCAGAGGCAGCTGGCTGCCGCAGAGGATGAGAAGAAGACCTTGAATTCTTTGTTACGTATGGCCATCCAACAGAAACTTGCATTGACTCAGCGCCTGGAGGATTTGGAGTTTGACCATGAGCAGGCGCGCCGTTCCACAGCGGCGGGAGGAAAGGGCAAAACAAAGGGCAAGGGAGCCTCCTCCAACCATGTAAGTCGGAGGCTGTGCTACAGAAACCACTCTGAGCCACTGAGCATCTGCAGACGCCACAGGTTCATCTGCAAAGCTTTCCTTGGCTTTCATAAAATTCTATATCTCATGTATTTATTTATCTACAAGATTTGCATCTCTCTGAGGCTTTACGTACACCCCCTTCTTCTAACTCTAAGCTCTCTGTTCCTATGACCTTAACACCTCTTATACTAACTGTATACTAAAATTACTACTTTAGCTCTAAACTATCCTTTTCTCTTGTGCTGCTCTTTGTCATTTTGTGAAACAATTCCTGTATTTTTTCTGAATATTCAATATTTGTAGTTTTCCTAATAAAATAAAAAACTGATGGACATGGCACATATTGCACAAGCATGGGGTATAAGCTTGTTTTTATCCTTATTTGGCCTGAGAACCAAATGATACTGGATACCTTCTTGCTAATTTTATTCCGTCTGACACTTGCTTTCAGGCTGCCACCCTTTCAGATTTGATGTGATAATTATAATCGGGCTTAATTTATCATGCCGTCTATTTCAGAGTTCAGTGATAAGTTAATAGGCGGGTGAGTGTGTTGGTGGAAAATGCAATGAAGAAGATAATACCATTTTACACCCGTATTTAGCAACTGTTGACTGGGATTTTCCTTTTGAGGAGTTAGTTGTGAAAGGTTAACTTTTTTTTTTCTTCCTTTTTTTTTTTTTTGCTGTTTATGTTTTTCCAAAATTTTATTATATAGGATCTAAAGTAAGGAACTTGACAACATTCTTTAGCTTTATGAGCCTACAGTTGTACCACCAGTCTTAGCATAGTACTTTCTGTTTTTCTCTTCTGATTCTTTATTGCTAAAAACAGTTTGTTTGTTTTTTTAATTCAATCGCTTGTGAGATATTCTTAAAACAGAATCAGTTTGGCACTGTGAATTTTTACATGGCTAATGATGAAAATGTAATATCAAAGCCAAACAAAGTTACAATTACTGTTTGCACATTTACATTGTTTTATTTATTTAAAAATAAAGTATTGTGTTCTTAAACAGAAATGATTTATATGTTTAAGGTTTGTGGCATAGAAGATTGAGGTTAGAAAAGTCAGCTCCTTGTCAAAAAGGTTTTCTAAAATATTTGCCTGAAACATACTACGCAGTATCTGACTTTCATTTACTCTTGCATGCATAACACTGCATGCTCAGTCCTCTGCTTCCTGCTTCCATCTAACCTTCATGGCTGCTAACTCCATTTTTCAACTCCATCTCTCATTCAGTGGAAATGAAATTTCAACAATCGATTTAATGTGATTTATCCTCTGTTTTATCTTTCCATTTGCAGTAAATCAATCTTGCCAAGTGTCCTACAGTGGGTCCGTCTGAGTGTCTGACACTTGCCAATCACCTTTGCTCCTGGTTCCTTCACTCTCTAATCATGATCCTAATCGTGTTATCGCTAACACGGGAACATATCCAGCAGTATTTTTTTTCCAGGGGCCTTGTTTTAGAGTGCCAAAACAATTATGTCACATTCTGTCAAAACCTTTTAAGTAAAGAGAGAGTGACTCACCGTGTCAGCTGCCCACTGGAGTCCTTCAGTCTTCCAACAAAAGGAACCACTATTCTAACTGAACCAGAGACAGAATCAAGATGGGTGTTTCGCTGATTGCTTTTTGCCTGTTACTCTGAATGAGCACTTTTTGTTTTACCGATTTGCTCTTAGTTTATTCCTCTGTCTAAAACCATACTAATTGTGTCAAATATTATCAACGTTTTTACTGTATGTCTAGATTCTCTATGACATTATCGAGTGCTTCAACATATTTTTATCTCTATTTATTTTTTAATGAGAACCAGAGATTTTGTTGTTACTAAATTAGACCACACCTTTCAACTCACTGGTTGAAATGAAACAAAAGAGAAGAAGCTTTTCATGCCTTAGTTGTTTTTCTTTGGCCTTAGATTTTATTTTGGGTGCCTTTTCTGACAGTCCAGAGACACATGGCATCGTGGTTGTCAGGATTTTTGTTTACCATGCTTTGTGTTTGGCTCATAAAAAAACTCTAACACATACTATTCAAAATAGTATTATTATTCTAATTAAGTTTTTTTAACTTGATTCAGTACAATTGGACTCTTTTTTTTGTACACATGACAGAGCTGTTACATATCCAGTTGTTACAAAAACTGAGGTTTTATGAATATGGAAGAATAATGCAAATATTATTTAAATATTTCTAAGTTAAGGTCGGATGTTAATAGTATTCATAAACTTTTATTTGTGAATTTGTGTTTTTTATGCAGTTTTTTTTAATACATCCTTTGTGTCAAATAATTTCTGCCGACAGTAATCCTTCAGTGCCATTTTCTATTTGTTTATTAAGCAAGTGCAATGTATTAAAATGGCAAGGAGTAATTGTTAAAAAATATATATATTTTACACATTGTTGTTCCCAAACTTGGTCCTAATGAATTTTACATGTTTTTGTTTTAACCACAGCTGTATTTATTTGACACTGTTCAGACTACAGGATGTCATTGTCCTTTTTTTGTTTCACGAGGAAGTTTTCAGAAGAGGTAGCTGGTCAGAGTATCGATACGACTGAACTTGTGGTAAGATTCATGACTGCGGCCTGCTATTGGTTGCTAACAGTTATGGCTTGTGAAGAAATAAATATAACTTTCACAATTCTGTAGTTTGTGTTCTTTTTTTTAAATGAAAAATATAAAACAATACTCTAACTACTTTTTTTAAGTACACAGATTATTCAGCAGCTAAATGCAAGCTACATTATTATGGACAAAGTGTTTAAAACATGTTTATTTATTCCAAAACCCTTATGTAGTATACTATGGAAGCCCATTTCCGCCAGTAAAAAAAATAAAAATGAAAATAATAAAGTCTCATAATTTCAACTTTTTATCTCATTATTTTGACTTTTTATCTCATTATTTTGACTTATATCATTATTATGACTTTATATCTCATTATTATAACTTTATTATTTTCATTTTTATTTTTTTAACTGGCGGAAATGGGCTTCCATAAGTATACACTATGTTACTATTTTTAAAATCCATTCATTTATACATTGTCTATTTTAACACTGTCGTTGTAGTGGTAAAATAAATTGCCTATCTTATTATTTTCGTCGTTAATTTACGTTTCCGGTTGAAAGTTTTTTTCTGTGACGTAAACCACCGTAAGCCACTCCCTGCTGTGAGGGAGGTGACGTAAGAAGGCGTGCCCAACAAAGGACAGAGGGGACTCCACAATGGGAGGTTCGTGTCTTTCTTTAAGTATAAATAACCCTTAAAATAAATAGGTTACAACCTGTTAACCATTTGTTTCACTCATACGTCTTTCATAGCCCACGGGTCAAAAAGAGGAACATTTCCACAACATTAACGACGTGAAAGGTTACCCCGCTTTGCCAATGACGTCTCTTTTCAAGCTTGTAGAGGTCTTTGAAAGTTTGTTACAGTAAGATACATTTATCAGGAGCGAAAGCTTTAACATAGCCCAACTCGCAACAAAAACGCAAGTTTATTGAACATCAAAATGTTCTTAAAGCAGCATTCCCGTTTCCCCATGCCCTCGTAGCCTACCCCCTCTCTCCTTCCAGGGTGACGAGGAAACACTGCAGACTTTGTTGAGGCATACTGATGATATGTTTACGTTCAGTAGCGTGCCGTATCAATGAGAGGTTAGCCTTTCATCGTACAGTCTATGAAATTGTTTCTCCAACCTACTAAGTCTTGTTCTCAAATATTCTCCCTGTTCACGAGTGCAGACAGTTTTCACGAGCAGCTGATAGAGGACAGTGCCTTCCTCCGGACTGACCGCAGACTGAACACGGAGCTAGTGGACAAACTCACCCTGCAGCTCAACAGAATCTACCCCCAGATCCTCTCAGACAAGGAGGCCACTAAAGTAAGTCCTCAGACAAATACTTTTCTTTTCAACTTTTGACCGCATGCAACAAGTGTTATAAGTTTCAAGTAAAAGTAACACTATGGTTTGATGTGAAAATAAGCTACCCTTTATTAGCATTAAAAATCAATAGTCGAATTTAGAAAATGTATGATAAATACAGATAACCATCTTGCAGCAAAATGCCCTCTGTCATGTTGTGTGTCACTGGTATCACTGTGAACAGAATGAAGACCTCCACACCTTCACCCTGTTCCCACAAAATTGTCTAGAGTAGATCCAGCTGTCAGTGCCTCGCTCATGAACATAAACAATGAATATGCCACTGCAGTCTGGTACTTAATCCTCCTCCTTTAAAAGAGCCTTACACCTATGCTTTATTAAGCACATCAAGCAGTAAATAAATGATGTTTTAAGATTTAAAATGTGTGTTATTATATGAAAAGATTATAAAAAAGCACTTGAATTGAATAAATGAAATCAATTCTTAAGAATCTATATGGATAATGATTCATTCTGGCTGGGGAAAGCTGTATAAGCGAGCATCCCTGGGAATATCTGTTCCCTTTGGGATTCAAATATCCCATTACAACTATTCTTATTGTTCCCCAGTTCAGAAACTTGGATGTGCCTACAAGTGTTCGCCTGGGTGAGCTCCTGACACACCTGCAGGGGAAAGGAGACGAAGCATGCCGGGAGTTTTACAGAGCTCTTCACTTGCATGTAGAGGAGGTTTATTACAGTTTGCCTACAAGGCTACGCCTCAGAGGTTAGTCCCCAAATCTGCTCCTCTATAACATATATAATCCCTTTGACATATTTGATATTATATGTATTATAAAGCCTGGATTACACATATTCAGTTATGTATTACAGTGGGTTTTTTTCTTCTGTCTTGCTTCCAGATTCCTTAGATCCACTCACCCATCCTCGTGTGTACCGTCAGAGATACGTTCTGAATGACAGAGGTAAGATGTTTAAATGAAAGACTTATGTCAAAGTGTGTGCAATGTTGCATTCAGTACCACATCCTTGGATTTTAGGCCGCAGAGATTCGTAACAATCATTAAAAGATTTGATGATTGGTGACCCTTAATAATATGGGTATCATGATTAAAATTGTTCCAAATGCAAAAACTGATGTAAAAAATAACAACTCTTAAGACAGGAATTCACACATTTATAGATAAAATGTATATGTTTTTCTATTTCACAGCCTAATACAGTGTCTCCGTTTATTGTTTTACTAAGAAAGTGTGTACTTTTTATATCTAATTTAAAGTGTGTTATATTGTATATGTGTATTATTTGTAATGACTGTAATTTATTTGCTGCCTTTCTGTCTTTCAAATTTCACAAAGATGACTTGCACCAATGCATACAAATTCCAATGTACCTGTACTGCTTTGTACCTGTGCAAATGACAATAAACATCCATTATCTTCTATTCTATTGAGTGTGATTTGATAAGCACACCTGATAATAAGACTTTCTTTCTTTTTTTAACCTCTATCCAGATCCCCTCTTCTTTCTGGGCTGTTTCAGCGTTGCAGTGGGAATGGCTTTACTTTATTACTATAGTGGTGAGTAGCCTACAAGACTGGACATTGCCATGGTGATAATCAGATATTGTCAATATTATTTTCTAGCTTACACGTGTCATCTTCAGACTGTTCACTGAAAAACAATATTACTCAATGTCTGGTAATCTCAGGTTTACTAAGAAGGTTCTTTGTTTTACAGAGGATAAATTGACGGGAGGAAGCCGGGCCCTTGGGTTGGCTGCTCTGGGTTTGAAAAAGAAGGCACAGGAGGTTCTCATATGGTATACTGAGGAAAGCCTCCTGAAGTAAGAGGGGACTCCTTCACACAAGGTGCTTTAGCAGTACTGCTCTTATGAATGATACCTGCACTCAAGCACAGCAAGTCTCTTTGCAAGAGTTGAATGCTTATTTTGTACTCCATCTCATATATTATTTTTCTTGTGATGAAAAGTGAGAAACATGAGGAAAATTAGGGCTTCATTTAGCTCGTAATTCTCCAAATGTTGATACCTAGTTGCTGAAAAGAAGTAAACACATGGAAGGGTAGATCAGCATGAAGAGTCCCCAAATAAAGATCAGCCGGTTGGGTTGGGCTCCTGCAAAATCCAAGTTAACAAGATGATTTGACCATGTTCTCTCCTAAAAATCTTCCAATTTAGACAAAAAGCAGACCAAAATAAACATGCAAAAATATAATTTTATAGGTTCAGATTATATATTCTATTACTACAGAAATTATAACCTCCCATTCATCAGTACATACAATACTACAATAATTTTCCTTTACTTGCTTGCACTTCGGTGTTGAGACTCAGGCCTTATTCTTTTTACTTTTATGTTGGTTCATAGAGCGCTCTATATATTCCTTGAACCATACATTTTCGGGGGGTAATTTTTTATATATTTACCTACTCTTCTGGTCATTTACCTCTGCTTTTATACATATTAAAAAACATTTAAATGAATGTACTCCCTAAATTGTATCAGGAAACCAAGACAATACCGCCCTCTGGTGGTTACTTGGGAACAATATTATTAGAAATGTCTCGTGTTAGTCACTAAAGTGCCTCCCAAAATCCCGTTGTTCGAAAACAAACACATGAAAAAAGATAAGTCATCTAAACAGTCGGAATTTTGTTGAACTGGGTCCGTATTTTAACAATTTCGACGAGTTTATTGTGTGTTTTGTAGTCACATGGTTATTTGTACCAATGATATTCTGCTCTCCCTGCGCGGTGCATTATGGGTAGAATTACACCCAAACCAAAATATACATTGACAAAAGTAAAAATGGACTACAAACACTTATCTAGAAATTCATTTTGAAATGAAAACGCGAGACTAGTGTTTAGTCGTTATACAGCAGATGAAATCAGAAATGGCACCGTGAGTGTATGTGTCTTCCGAAATAGCTGGTATATATAGTGACGTCGTCCTTGTAGTGGTCGTGTTGTATGAAAGGAGAGAAGGTTAGCACTCCCCTTGACAAGGATGGAAGAGGCCCTAGTGGCCTTCAACACACATACGGTTAAGGCATTGCCACCTACTTCGTGGCATCTCTAACCAAGTTTTTTTATTTACAATGTACGCAGATTCTATGTATCGAGTGCCTTCCTATCTCTGAATTTTTTTTATTTTTTATTTGTACTCACCACAAATTTCGTCTTTTGCTCTAGACAAATACTTTTAGTCCGGAAGCATGCCTTGAATACTTTCCCATGTCTTTGTTTCCGTTGGGTTGGGCAGGGTGGACAATTTAATATTTCCTGTCAGCCTGTAGTCATTTTAGCGTCAAATACGCAGAGGACGACTCAAAAATGTAAAAGTCGGTGCTTTTTATCCCACAGAAGAAGCTGGCTGAGTGTTTGAGAGTTGAACCCCAGCTATTGATAGTTACTATATCCTTATGTGTGGATATTAGTTGGCCTTTTTTTCCAACTATACATTAATGAGTGCATATCTGATTTATCCAAAGACAATTAATAAAATGGTAGATATAATTTGATGTTTTTTTCTCAGGATGTTGTTTGAACAAAACATAGAGAAGGGCTCTGATCACAACTAAAATTGTGGTGCTTTGTTAAACTGTATTTCTTTGTGGTCAAACTTTATATCAGAAGCCAATGTCTGAACTTGCACAGCCAAGTTGTTGCCTCTTTTACTCAACAATTTTTGATGTTGTTCTACCATGAAACTTTGATATGCGATGCTGATGATTTTCAATGAATGTCCCCTCATTGATGTCAATGCCTAACAGTTTGTCACATACTCTACCTACCGTTGTGTCTAATAGCGCCTTAAACATTCAAGTGCCATCGTTTTTAAGGTGTAGATTTTTTTTCTATGTACAATAAAAAATCATGCATGATGAAATTAAACAAGATAATAAAAACAAATTATCCCAAAAAAATATTGCAACGTTTGTTTTATTTATAAAATTAATTTAAAATATACATCACAGTGTGTCGTACAAGATCATATGGTAAAAGGCATGAACGTTTCGGTATTTTAAAAAAGCGTTTAAAAAATCCTCAAAGTACACATACACTATATAAATCAAGAACACTTTAACTAAAACATACAGGTAAATCATTACAAATAGTACACACAAGATTTTGAATAGCACTAAAATAACTACGTATGGTCCACTTCATTAAAAGGATGAGCTTTGTAACACTGTTAACAGTCAATTTGCCCCATAATAAAGCTGTTTTGTCCAGTAATGCCTCATGAGCAGCGAAGGCCAAGATGGCTCCTGATTGATGCACTTCCTAAGTATTTCATTTGGATTATGCTGAGGTGATGGGTTTTTCTTCTGAAGATAAAGGCAAACATTAGGCTAAAACTGACATAGGTACTATCAAAACAAAACAACAAAATGTAATTTATTTCTCAGGAAACTTTCACATGTATGTCACTGTCACACAGTGTATTGCTCCAGATATGTTAGTTTTATGATTAAAGGCATGTGGCCTGAGCATCATAAGAGATAAAAAAAAAAACATGCATGGTTAGAGAAGACGTAAACCCCTCTAACACACACACACACACACACATAATGTTACCTGATCCTCAGCGCTGTTGTTGATCTTCTCAGTCCTTGTATTACACAAAAACAAATGCACCTGCATGCCATTCAGTTTGGTGAATAAATTAAACATCCTGTCCAGTTTGTAAAATAACGCAGAGGCCAATTTTTTACTGAGTTGATCAGCATGAAGAGTCCCCCCATTTGGTAGATCAGCCGGATGGGTTGGGCCGCTGGACACCAAAGGCCGTGATGAAGACATTGACCACGACAATGATAAAGACGAAGGATGTGGCCACATTCTCCAGGAAGTTCAGCCTGTAGTGCATGCTTTCATCGTTCAGGTTCCACTTCACTGGTAACACAGAAATAAAACATGTTTACAGATATTAAGGAATTGTGCTTAGTCAGTGGGAGTGACCTCTTTTCCCCACAAGGGGGCAGCACAGAGACTCATGTCAGATTAGTAGAGAAGTAATCATTAATAAACACTGATATAGATTAACAGATTCTGACAGCTCTGCCCTCAGGTGTATGATTAGCTTTTGCCTTCATTAGGGCATCACATACATAACTGGTTTGAGGTGACGTTGACAGATATGTTTTTACTTGGATTCTTAGTATTTGCAAATTTCATGTGTCGAAACATTTTTTGGAGGCTAACTTTGAAATTGGCAGCGACAGAAGCAGCTGACAAGACATCCTTCCTGCTGCAGCTCTCTAAACTCGGCCACCCATCACAGCAGTATTCTCTGTTAGGATAAGATAAGGACCTAGTCAGGAGGGGGGGGGGAGCACATCTGTGTTTGGGAAGACAAACTTTGTATTGTTTGAGGGTCCGTTCCTAACACATTTACCGAAACAGTTACCCTTATGTATGGGCACAAAAAAAAACTTGAAATGGATTTTTAAATTGTGAAATACACAACTTTTTTGGTCTCCTATCAGTAGTAGTATCAAAAACTGCACTAAAAATGTAAGTTATTTATAGACAAAACTTATAGTTAAAAACTGACAACTCAAGTAAAGTTTCTCCATGTGCCATTATATCAACAGTGAGGAAATGCAAAATCTGAAAACCATGTGTTAAAAAAAGCTGTTAACATCTTAGTACACATTGAAACATGATTGTGTTTCATAATGTGTGTGACATTGAAGTCACAAATACTCAAACGGATAAGTTAAAGCATGGTAACTTGTAACTTATTGATGTTTAAGGATTAGTGTAGCACTGTTTGGGCACTTATTTTCAAAATTCAAACTGTAAATCTTCTTTGCTGAACCTCACTGTTTGTGTGACTGAGCTAACTCTTCTGCTTGTCTAGAAAAAGTAAACCCAATATCACACATACTAATATAATGACATTCAACAAAAAATGTAGTGCAGGGTAAAAACAATGTTTTTGATGATTTTTATTTGCATTACTTTAGTTTATATGTACAATATTTGAAAGCTAACAAGCCAATCAGAGATTTTGTCAAACAGACAAAGTCCTGACTTACCTATGAAGATGAGTAGTACTCCCACCAGGATTTGCAGGATAAGAGAGATGCTTATGAGTGTGATGAGGGGCACGTAGAAGGTGAAGTCTGGTCCCTGCTCCAGTACGGCCTTAAGCTGTGAGGCGTTTGCCATCAGCAGAGCCACATCCAGCATGCTCTCTGCTGCGCTCTTCTTGTTGGCATAGTGGTTCATGTTCAAAGGGCCCTGAGGACCCTCAGGGCCCTGCGGCCTCCTGAAGCGTCTTCGCAACGGGACCTGAACACAAACAATGACATCATTATGACTCAGAGGATGACACAAGCTTTTAGTGACTGCTAGTACCGTAATACTTAAAAAGGTCAGGTCAGTGCAGGATTTATTATTGACCTACATGAAGGATGCCAATATCATTGAAATGTAGTCATTAGATTTGTGCCATCTTTTTCATTTTTCTTGAGAGCTAAACAGTATGCTGCTGTGATTTAAACCAAAATGAAAACCTCCTCACTTTCACCACTGTTAACTCATACTGCAGAAGCACCTTCTCTCTTGTCCTTGAAATCGTGAACACACTGTATTTAATTTGTTACTAAAACAGGAAGGATGAGGTAGCTGATGCCACTTCTGGATTTCTATGAATTTACGTGAATGACTAACTGGAAATCACATTTTGACACATCAACATGTGCGGAAGTACATCATGGAATGAAAGGTGCCACTCAGCATTGTGTGTCACTTAAGTGTGTCAACTCATACACAAACTATAAATCAAAGACAACACTCCTAACTGAGAACAATGATTCAGATAGTTATCTACATTCACATACAACAACATAGTATGAGCGTATTGCCTTAATATTAGCTCGATCTTCTATAATTATTCTACATTAGGCACTCTTTTAAATATGTGGCTCATGGTCACCAAACACCTGGAGCATACCAAGGCCTACACTGGACTATTGTTTGTTGATTTTAGTTTAGCCTTTAACACCTTGCAGCCTCACAAACTACTCAATATATTACACCAGCTTAGTGTCAATCCATTTATTATTAAATAGTATCCTTCATTTCTCACTAACTCAGCAAGTCAAAGTGAACAGAACTGTGTCAGACCTCACAACCATCAGCACCAGAGTGCCCCAGGGGTGTGTTAGCTAGCCAGTGTTGTCCACTCTCTACACAAATCACAGTACACATTATTAGAAATTATTTTCAGATGCCACTGTTAACCTCGAACTCATTCAAACTGACCAAGATATTCACACATATAAATATACAGTCATCAACTTCGTGCAGTGGTGCGACGACAAACATCGTCTGCTTGACACCCAAAAACAAACAAACAGAGGAGATGGTGTTTGACCCGAGGTCTCTTGGTGGCCTCTCACCAGTGGTCCTCCGTGATCAAACCAAAACACTGTAGCTGTACCTGCAGTTGTTCATCAATGTTCTTAATCATTTAGTTATTTTGTTCTACTATGTATGGAAATGTATGATGGTGTAACTGGACTTGTTTTACTGATGAATGAATGTGCTTTGATATTTTCTATTACTGCATCAGAGCACTGTGAAGTCCAAGGAAAAATTCCGACCAGGACAATACAGTTCATCTTCTCTTTTGTTCACGTAAAGCCTCTGTGACTGATGCCTGTAAGAGGGGTTTATAAATAATGGTTACTAGCTTATTTATAGAAGACTATCAAATGTAACTGGCAGTTTGTGTTCACTGTAGCGATACCATTTGAAACATGGGTAACTGTTAAGTAAAGTTTGAGTGTTTCATCACTTTTGGTACTAGTTGCTAGTACCAAAACAATTGGACTCAATTTAATGAAGGAAAAAAAATGACGAAAGATCCAGAACTGATAACTGTGCAATAATCCTTGAACCCAGATTTGTGCAATAGTAATATGTTTGTTTACTGTGGCAGAAATGGAAGTGAAAGTGTTCAGTGGCTGAATTAAACAGGAACACACATGACCACGCAGGTCACTCAGTTACAAGTTAAAAATAAGTCGTTCAGGTTCAGCTAACCAGGTCAAACATTAAAAACACCAGGATGGCCTCCACCCAAACATAAAGGGAAAAAGTGACCAAAGACAATTATGGACAAGAGGCAAACACAACGAATACATTAAACAGAGTGTGCATGAATGTGTACACTGCAATAACTACGCTCACTTGTATTACTTTTAGATAATAGTCAATTAGATAAATAATACATTTAACATGTTTTGTTGTGGAATGTCACAGGGGCAGAGTTATACATCCGTCATTTTAAGTAAAAAAAGAACGAGGGACATGTCGAAGAATCAACTTCCCTTTATGCATTTGTAGAAAAGTAAAAGAGTTCTGTATGTCTTAAATGTGAAATACAAAGGTGATTAACAACACAAACATCCCATCAGTGTAAACACGGGTGCACATGTTTTTGCTGAGTGGTCTTCTGTTTCGGAGAAGAAGAAACAAATTGATTTTATTTTTCAGATCTATGTGTCAAGGCATTTCAGACACTAAATGGTACAGGTGGGGAAAAAAATCGATTTATGTAAAAATTGAGATTCTTATCTTCTCAGATTTATAATAGATTCATAACTTCAAAAATCTTTTTTTGTTTTTGGCTAAGCACTCCTTGCTAAGTGCTATGGCTAGCTCTTTAACTCAGCAGAATGCCAAATGGAGCAGCAATACATTCAGCCAGTCTCACAGATGACTGGAGTAGATCCTGAAGTATGCACTAATTCAAAAAATAGTCTTTGAATCATGAATCCAGAATCGTTTTGAATCAAAAATAGAATGGGAATTGAATTGTGTCCCCAAGAATCGAAATCGAATCGTGAGACACATAATTATGAAGAGATAACAACCTTCAAATGTTTTGTCCAACTTACAACCGAAATACCAAAGATGTTTCATATAAAGAACTGAAACTGTCATAACATAAGTGTCCTAAAGTTACTTCATCAATTAAGTTTGACCTTACTTGTCTGTGCTGCTGCAACGCCCGAATTTCCCCTCTGGTGATCAATAAAGTATTACCTATCCTAAGACTAATTACGAAAGTAAGTATTAGTGGAAGTTTGGTACAAAACACAGAAGTGAACCTGCATTTATTACAAAGTTTCACAATTAAGGCTGTTTATTTTAGAGCACACTTCCATATGAAAGGTTTTCATTTTGACTTTAAAGTTTAAATGTCACAGATGTCTCAAAGGGGAAACACCTGAACGCACAAAGCAAGGAAAATGTTCACTTTCACATGATATGAGAATGTGGTTAAAGCCACAACATAAACACTGCAGAAACCAGGGTCACTGACGGGACACCTGTCACTCACATTTGAGGTCAGTGCTCAGGGTTTCATCGGGGTGGAGTGGAGTTTAGCTGTCCAATAAAGTCCCCGTTATGCCCATGTTGGCATAAACACTCTGAGGCTGGTCAAAGCGTTACTCTTTCCACTCCTCTGGGGGAGTGCCAGGCCACATAGGAAAAAAAGTGCTTATGTGGTGGACCAGCAGATGAGTGTGAGAGCAAATCCTATCAGCCGCTGTTTCTCTCGCTTTCACAGCTAGTATACTGCTTCAGCTCCATTTTCACTTTCTGTAGTTTCCTACCTCCATGGAGTTTTCTTCAAGTGTTCCACGTAGTTTCCCTGTGTGGGTTCATTGACTCATTTTACGTGATGTTGGGTTTTCCCGACTCCATTATTACTGTCTCTAACTGACACAGTTTTCAAAGAAAGGAGGCCTTACCTTACTATACTGTATGCTCTTCGGAGTTCATATACTCTACATCCTGTCATGTTTATTAATAAAACATAATCCTGATAAAACATCACAGACACTCACCAAACTAAGCCAAATTCCCAAAATGTCAGGAACAAGCAAGGTCTTTAACCTTTAGCATTCAGAGATCTTCTCAGATATTTTTTTTTTCTTCCTGGTACCAATTCAAGACATAGCCTAAGCTGTTTTCACACATTTGCAAAACTCCTGCAAATGTCCCCACATTTTCACGGTAAAGCTTCATGTGTGAACACAAACGGGATATTTTTCCACCTGACTTTACCAGATTTTTTTTTTAAATTTATCTTCCAGTTTCTTAGTAACAATGTTAGTGAGTAGGTGAGCCAGACAAAAACTAACTCAAAAAGCTTTGATATTTTGTAAGACTATAGTTACCAGGTCACAGATGCCCAACTTAAGCTATTAGCCAAAGTAACAGGTATTTGTATGGGTATTATAGCTTACTTTTCATCAAACGAAGGTGTATTGTTTAAGAGAGGCAATTTAAGCTGGTAGGCTATGTGCATTCATGAATGTGACCTCTTTAAAAACCTACTTTGAACCCATCATCTCGTCAAATCATAGCTTTTATTCGGTTCACTGAGCCATGAGAGCATAGATTGTACCCTTCTCCCACATGGTCCTCTGTATCGTCTATCATTATGTGTAATCTGACACTTGGTAGATAATAGCAGAGGAAATGAGCCATCGCACAATAACACAAGCCGTAACTTATTTAACTATAGTAAATAGATCTTGTCCAGAGCCGCTAACCGGTCTCATTGGTATGAAACCACTCGACACTTGTTCAGCCTTTTTGTCTTTCATTCAACAAGAATGTCAGAAAGGATGAGGGAGCCATCCATTTCTTCAGGAGCCGCTATGCCACTAAGACTTGGAAAATGTTTCTGCGGGTGATTTACCCCGAGTCTTACCAGGAAATGAGTGGACATTATAGTGGGAAAATGAGCTGGACACACGCTGTTCTTTGTAAAGGGTGCCGGCCGCTGCCTTACCTCCGCCTCGCCGTTTCGGTCAGCATCACCGTTCATTTCCAGGCTTTCCGTAGGCATCTTGTTAAAAAACCGGAGGACAATCCCGGACAGGTTGATCTTGTATGGCGTGGTCTTCACAAAAGTCGGTGGTCCAGCCGGAGGGCAGAGGCACAGACTATATACAAGAGCCTGTCGTGACGACGAGAGGGGCGAACAGCTCCAGATTACCGCCCCTCCAACATGGGGACGGCTGTGCTCAAACTATAGCCTGTGGGCTGTTTGGGGAAGTGCGAGCAAGCAAGGCTTCAAAATCAAATAGGATGTCTAATAATGGGGTGTTTCCCACACTTAAACTGAAACCTGCTATGAGTCAACCAAGGGCTTTACTCGGATTTTAGCCGGGGTCTTACCTACAGGCGGGACAGGCTCATGACTCTTTGCTGCCATCATGCGTGTTAAAGTGGTACTGCAAGCTGATGCCACTAAAACCGGAAACGCAACTTGGCAACTTATGCTGGTCAATAAATAAAATTAATATAAACTAGATATAATGTGTAAGTATAAAAATGCGAACAGCCTTTTAAAAGCTCTTTATTTTCATACGAACTCTACTGTTGTCGAAATGAATTTTGCAGGAGGTTCACTATTCCTATAGAGAGAAATATAGGCTAACTGCAACAAATGATTTGTTGATTGTGCCATTACTAAAATGTTGGAATGATTCATAAATATAAAAAATGAACTGCTTGCACCAGATATCAAATGAGAGACAAGAGCTGACACTTCTGGGCACTGTTTAACAAAAATATAAACCCAGTTTGAATAAATACATTTGTGTTTTGGAATAAAATTGGGCCAACCACTTTATGTTGTACCATTGATTAAGAAATAATTTGTGGAATAATTTGCAATGTAAACATATGCAGTAATATAGGTCAAACATATTTGGACAGAAACCCCCTTTAGAAACCAAATTGGCCCCACATTTAAGAGTATTGATACTCCTTTGGATGCAAATAGCTCAAAGTGTTATATATAATTTACAGGGCCCATGAAAGCCCTTTAGAAAGCGTCCTTGGGAAATATCCTACTTTGGCTTTTATCAGGATCCAATATTTGATAACACATGATTGGATCCAGCTAAGTAAATAAATAGATCAACTGATCAAAACATAGAATATTTATGGATACATTCAAGTACATTCTTACCTGATAATGATTATTACATGGCACAATAATGATTTCCACCTTGGGCTGATGACAATTCAAAGAACTATTGGAAAACAAGAAGATCTTTGAAGACCATGCCATTTCAAGAGTTCCTTTAAGTCTCATACACAAAACTTCAGAGAGAAAGTTCAATGAGTAGTCATGGCTCCTTATGTACTACAAGAATTGGTCTTTTTTAATCTCCAATAAACCATATCCTTAAAGATTGTATGTGTTTAAAACAAATTTGACTAGAAGAGAAAACGGCAGCATGATCACTGAAAAGTCTTATCTATAAAATGCATATGGTCATGTGTCACAAGGAAATGAGGACCACACACCAACCATCACATTTATTATTTGCATTGTCAACCGACCCCCCAAGGCCTCTGAATGGTTCCTTTTATTTAACTGTTTCCATGGAGATCTGGGCAGGTTTGACCTCCAAGGCTGACCCCGTAAAGTTGAAAACCTTCCTTGGTTTGTTCCCATGGAGAGAAAGATGCCTATTGGTTTTGTTGCACACCTCATGTAAAGATGCCACAGTTCTTATAGCAGCGGACAATGGTTCAAATATGGCCTCAGCCCTCGGCTGCATGCATCACTCTCTCCTCCTAATATGCTCCGTCTCTCTTCAGTTGTCCTATCAAATAAAAGCAAATATAGGCCTTGAAACAAATATTGACCCCTTTGGAAGAAGCAGTACATCTTCTTACATCTGCAAAATGTATTTAAAAACAGGTATTTATGCAGCATGGTGCTAATCCCCTCATGACACCTACCCTTCAGCATCATTTCCAGGCATTTAAAAAACGTTATTGAAACAAATCTTTTCACTGATGGTCTCATTTGTTTTTGTATCAGATAAAGTTCCATACGTTTTAATGTTAGTCTGTTTCATAACCATCTAAAATCTCCTTACAAGAGGTTTAATCACCCCAATTTCATTAGTGGATGATATCCTGATTTTAAAAAAAGTTTTGAAGGAATTTTTTCAAAGTTTTTTTAGCAATCTATTTAAATAATAACTTTACTGGAACAATGAAGAATAGTAGCCTACGTGCAAACAAGAGGCAACACTCACATAAAAGTATTTAAGCATACAAGTGTGACTAGAGGCCATTCCTCAAAAAATAGTACATTTCTGAAACAACCTGCAACACACAGTGAATTAAAACACCGTGTGCATGGACTCTAGTGGAAAAATCCCAGAGAAGGCATTTCATAATCCTAAAAGCTCTTTTCTCCCTCACTCTCCCTGCTTTTGTGTGGATGAATATAAAGATGTGGACCTGTGCGTCTTATCCGGTGGCCCATAATTCCAAGCAGCGTCCCTTGTGGCGGGTATAGGTTTAACAGACACCTTCCCATTGGAGGCTATGAGCGTCACAGAGAGGGCGGACAGCACTGTGGTCCACGCAGCCTGTGTCACGGGAGGATGAGGGTGCCGCCTAAAAGCGTGAAGACTTATTGGATACGTGTTGTTGCTAGGGGCGTGGGCTGTGCCGTGAAATTGTCTAGGCTACTTTCCCTCAAACC
This sequence comes from Labrus mixtus, assembly GCF_963584025.1. NCBI lineage: Eukaryota > Metazoa > Chordata > Actinopteri > Labriformes > Labridae > Labrus > Labrus mixtus. Next base: position 11,253,285 of record NC_083618.1, on the reverse strand, counting down.
GGAGATAAGAAAAAAGATTTTAAAACATTTCAGGAGGACAATAGTGTCATCAGCTGGATAAGAGATGCGCTGAGAGCTTCCTGGTTCAACCTGAGGGAAAGTGTGCCGCAGTGGCATAATCTGATAATCTTCAACCCATCCTGTGCTCCGCACCTAAACGACAGACAGAGGGGGAATACAAGTGCGCGAGAATGGTCAAAGGAAGAATGAAGAGGAGCTGAGGTAACACTTAATGGGACTTCAGATTTCAACCCGGAACACCTGCGATTTATTTGCATGAACCGGATCCCGGCTCGGTGCGTGTTTACAGGGATGACAGCTGCGCACTTCGTCCCGTGACGCGTCTTTAGGGGGATTAGCGCGTGGCACAGCCTAAACATCCCGGCCTGTCCACTGCCAGTGTGTAGTCGCGGAACAATCCAAATTTTTTTACAGAGGAGACCTTATGCAGTGTGGAGGAAAGTGCTAACTTGAGCTCAGGGGATGACATCAGGCTTAAATTGAGTATCTCTGCGCTGTATTGCAGCAAGGTGCACAGGCGCATGAGGAGGTGGCAGGAAGCAATGCACGCATCCTCCGAGCTGGACGTTTTGCGGGGATGCTATGTATCCTAAACAAACACAAGGCTTATAAGGCCATACATCCTGAGCTGGAGAACTGCGTCACTGCATGCGCGAGCTGCAGGTAGGCAGCAAACTCTCCCACCACCGGGGAGGCGCGTGCTCATCCTCCTCCCTGCACCATGGCGCCGGTAAGTGTTTGAGAAGTTACCGGGATGGATTCGGCGGAGGATTCAAGGAAAGATCCGCCGCTGGGTTCCACGTTTTCCTCAGCGCCCAATTTAGACTCGGACATTAACGCCAATGCCCACAGGGCTGTTTATGAAAACGGGACGGACCACAATGTCAACATCCAGAACGAATCCCTGCGAGGATCAAGCGACCCCAGCGCCTACCCGTCCACTGACTACCAGGGGCTAGTCCGCCAGAGGTTCATCCGCCGGAGCCTCTGGGTGTCAGACTCCGAGGAGCAGCCGCTCGACCCGCCGGAGTGTGTCAACAGAAGCCCGGAACGAAACATTGACCTACGGACCATCGTGGACCGGAGTCGGACCCGGTCCCAGCACGGAGCTCATCTTGGCCTCCAGGATACCTCCAGCACAGAGAGCCAGGTGGTCTTAAAGGACAGCGCCACAGAGAGCGCGAGCGCCGAGGAGGAGAAAGGGGGCAGGAGAGAAAGCGTGCCAAAGGCAGAGGTCGTGCCCTCTGACGTCACAGGTAAAGCGGGAAGTGATGAGAACGAAGAAGAGCCCGGGACGAAGGCGGTGTCCACCTCACCTGGGGGCCGCTTCCTCAAGTTTGACATTGAGCTGGGGAGGGGGTCCTTCAAGACGGTCTACAAAGGTCTGGACACCGACACCTGGGTCGAAGTGGCATGGTGTGAACTCCAGGTGGGTTCAGTAGGCCTATAACATTATTCAGAAAACTACTGGCCGGTCTTTGTAGCAAAATGTGAAGTTGTGTATTAAAAAAAGGGGGCTACCTTTAAAGACAGTGGTTAGCACTGTTTGCAGGCTAAAAACATCTGGGCCTGACAACACACAGGGGTCTTATTGAATGTGTTTCCCACAAAACGAAATCCAAATACACTTAATACTGAGATGTGTATTGAATAATTTGTTTGTACCACCTAGACACACAGAGCACTACCTATTCCCATTCATCAAAATCTTAGCCCATATGAGGGGCACACATCTGGTGGCTCAACATCCCGCAGAGATTATTGGTGGATTAATCTCTTTGTTTTATTATAACGTTTTTGGTTTTTTTTGCCTTTTGCTGGTCTCTTCTCAAAGGTCAGCCACTCATCTTTGGTAACATTCATTTACCAGTCAGAAGTTATGGGCATTATTGTTTCATCCTTTTTATTGAAGACAGGTTTTTCTTCAGTTTTTATACTATATCAAATATAAGTACATTACAAGTGTTGTGCTATATGCACCACACAGGGTGACATCCCTTATCATCTTTTTGTTATGCTCCTGTCGAGCCAACTTTGAAATATTAATTGTCATCTGAGAGCTGATGGAGTTCAGAAGTATTGTTCAGTGTTGTTTCTGACCAGAGTGAGGAGTCTAGCTTTATACTTTTTGTCAACGATCACATTGAACCAGCTTTCCCTCGAATAGTTCTCAGCCGTGTCTTTAATACAGTGTGTCCATTGTCCTTTTCTTTTTTGTCTTTCTAGAATTGATTGGAAGTCATTCTGCTCCCCTAAACAGAATTCAGGCCTTATCCATGCTGCCAGCAGATGAACACTGTATGACTCAGGAGGTTATGATGAGGCTAATTTAAACATATAGCGTCATAACAGTGACAATTAAATATAAAGGCTAACTAATCTACTGTATGTGGTGATCTAAATGATCAGTTTAGATGTTATCCATATGATGTACAAATTAACATGGAGACAGACCTGGTTACAGTGGTTGCCCTTTGATGGATCAAATTGTGCCCATCTTCTGCAATATGTCCAGATCTAAAAGGAGAATACTTTTTAACCCTCAGGCATCATTATGGACATTTTTGTCCTTAGTGACTTAAGAAAGTAGTAAACTAAACTGATGCCTGAGGGTTAAAACACTTTATTATGTGCCTAACATGTGCATTGTTCTGAAGTGTTCTCAAATAAAACAGCAGCACAGTCACCTGGATTAATAACAGATCATGCTGACATGCACAGGCCTAGATTTTGGACGAAACAAGTGTCTGTCCTTAAAGTTTTTCTTAGACTCTTTTCCCCGAGGAATTTCAGCAATGTTGTTCTGTAAGCAGCAAGTACTTTCCCCCAGCATTTAATTGGACAAAACTTTGATTAGCTTTCTGTTGCAGCCTGAGTCATCGCCTCAGCATCATTATATGCACCTTTAATTTACATCAAGTCATCCTAATGAGAGTCAGGTTTGTGACTTTGAGGCACAGCCAGGTTGCAGAATGGCCTCTAGATGCAATTTGGCTTCAGCACAAGCAAAAGTGATGCTTTTTTTTTGTCTTTCTGCTTTCGCAGAATCGAGGTTCACCCAGTCTGGCCAGAGGGAAAGATCTAAATTTACAGCTTGACTGGATACGGTTCAGACTTAGAATGTAATTACTCTGACACGCTTATCTTACCGCTCTTTATGGCAACAACACACGTCCAGTGAGTCCAAGAGTAACGTTTGCACCCTAATATACATGTAATGAGGCTCATTTGTATGTAAAGCTTCAATCAATCCTCGTAGGAATGAACAAAGTGAGTCCCTTATCGATCGTGCGTGAGGTAATTGTCTCCATGTTACACCCTGAGAATCAGCCTCAGCTAGCTGCATTTGTAACTTAAATGTAATGACTCAGTATGCTGTCATGTGTTGCTTATATGAGTTTAACATGAATTTAGCTTTCAAGTCTGGTATTCCATTGGCATTTTTAAACTCTTCTACATTATTAGCCAAAATCTTTTTTGAATATGCATCAGGAAAACTAGGCTCGTTGTAAGATCATCTCTCTACAGCGATCGTCTGTGTGCAGGTTGTGTGCGATTGAGCAGCTTCTGAAGGGAGAACTGGTGATGATTCAAGCGTTCAGTCTCTGGAGGTGAGGCCTTGCCCTTCAGAGCTTTTGTGACTGTGTGACCTCGCTCACAAAAAGCCAGTGTAACTCAAACAGTGTGTGTATGCTGTGTACAAGTGTGTGTGTGTGTCCGAGGGAGTGTGTGTGCGATTGGGGGTAGGGCTAAGCATGAGACAGCAGAAAACATGGATCCTCACAGAGTCGTATAAATCTGATTTGAAGAGGATCTTGTGCCCTGTGTCGATCAAACCAAACTGCTCATCTTGTTACTAATTTATCTTCTAAATGATGTTCAAACATCTGCTGAGCGAGTTGTTTACTAGAAACAAGCAAATGATGCAACATGATTCAGTAAAACCCTTAACCCCCCAGTGAGATCTCATCTCAATGTCTGACATCATTATTTGTCTTGTTTGATTGCTTAGTAATGAGTCTAAATGTGGATTTAAAGCGCTGAGGATTTACCACAGTGTTGCGTTTTTTTGAAGAGTGAATCCTGCTGATGCAGCCCTCTGCACCAACAGAGAGAGAGAGAGAGAGAGAGAGAGAGGAGAGAAGGGAGACGATAAGTTCACTTCAGGACACTGTAAGACGTGTAGTATCTGATTACACAGCAAAATAAAAGCCCTATGTTTATATTAAATGCAGCGTAGTCTGTCCTTACCCCTTCACACTCTCCATTTGATACAAAATATTAGATCTGCCTGTGTATTTTCTCTCTCAGTTTTTATGTGCAAAATAATTTTTCACGAAAGCAGATGTGCTGTAGGTGCCACACCCTGTTATCTTCTCACTGCAAAGAATCATTAATAATCTGTAAATTAAGAATAGACATGGCATCTCAAATATTTCTTCTCATTAGAATCAGCATTATGAATGCAGCTTAAGAAAAAGGTTTATCTTTCACAGTAATTTAAGATGCATCAGGCTGCATAGGTCGCCTTGAGCTGTGAATGTAATCTGATTCTCCAGCATGAGTCAGTAATCCCTGTCCAGAGATGTATTGTAGTTAAAAATGTGTATATCCAGACAGCAGCAGAGAAAATCTGGAGGTCATGTAGCACTTGTCGTGTCTGAAGCAGTCGGCTTGTATCTGCCGTGCTGACTGGAGAGAAACAAAAATGTAGAGGATGTTCGCTGTCAGCTCTTTTACTATTTATACAACAGTTCAGGGTAGGCAGGGGCCAAAATATTGATCCAGTATACACAAATTCACTCAGCCTGTATACTCTCAAACATGTAAGATTTAAACTGCAATAACCAAAAAAAATGTTTGGCCTTTATCACTATAATAATAACTTAACTTAAGCCTGCTTTTATAAACACGTGTGGTCTTTATTTTTACCCATAGCAGATTTCCAGATTAAAAATACAGTTTAATCTTTTCTTGCTGTTCTGACAGCTTAGTCTCTGTCTGTATCCGAAACAAAATAAAATCTATCTAAAATCGTCTATTTTGTACTCAGTTGTGACATAAAGAGGTACTTCAGAAACCCCATGTTTACCTGCCAAAAATGCCACGTTTGTGTCCACTTACAACACAAGCTGGGACTGTTTTAACAGAACTCCACATCTGATGAAACACTAGGCTACTTAACAGAGGTTAAACACGAATGAATTGTATGTCTTTGTTACCACTTTAGGTAAGCAGTGTTTCCCCTAGGTTTACAGCGTTGGGGGGGTGGGAACAAGCCGACATGCCGACACAAACACTTGAAGGAATCTTGGTGTTCATGTGTTACTTTTAATGACAGCTGTCCTTTTCTATCGGAAAGGTATCCTTAAATGACTTCTTTCCCTGATTTCCGACTCTATCCACTATCCTATCCCTACAATAAAGGCACAAAAAGCCAAAAAATAAATCTTACGAAAAAAAATGGTAGGGGAAACACTGGTAAGAGAAACACTGAAAGTGATATGGTTCAGCCCCTCCCTGCTACAAACCGATCAAAATGGTTAAATCTGGATTAATCACTGCTGCAGCTTCTGCTCTGATAAAAAAAAACCTAATCTGTTGTTTAGTCTGATGGTTGGTTGTTTCTTTTGTCTGATGTGACCTTTGTTTTTTATGTGCTGCAGAACAGGAACCTGCTGTGAACTGAGTCAGGCCTGTTTAACTGTAACCTTTGTTTCCTGTATAATCAATGAAAAATGAAAAGAAATAAAACAATCAGTGGGCCACCTTGAAAGTCATTGTTTCTCAACTTGAAGAGCTAATTGTCTTTCTCCATTTACCCCAGGAACGGAAACTGTCCAAAGCTGAGAGACAGAGGTTCAAAGAGGAGGCGGAGATGTTAAAGGCACTGCAGCACCCCAACATCGTGCGATTCTACGACTTCTGGGAATCGCCAATGAAAGGGAAGAAGTGTATCGTTCTGGTGACAGAGCTAATGACCTCAGGGACGCTAAAAACGTGAGTCAGAAAGTACAAGATGACTTGGTTTTCTGTTCATTTCTTTTTGCTCCTCTTGTTTGGCAGTTTCAGACAACCTGCATGTGTAAAAGGTTCATACCAATTAAATGACACCAATATAGTAAAGTAATACTGCACGGGGACTGAAACTCAAATATGCTGTTAGTTTAAAATAGGAACAATATTGTTTTATTTTGCTCTTTTTTTCTCAAAAACTTAATTACTTAAGAACAATAAATAATTCAACATAATGAGAAAGCCAGTTTGAAGAGATTAGTTTGTGAGTAGAGTCATTGGGGATTCATATATTGACTGTGTGTTTTGCATCTTAATTAAGCTACAACAATTCAACAGACTAACAGCTCAAGAGAAAACTTCTAAACAAACTGAGGGAGGCGGACAGACCTTAAATGCTTGCAACCATTCAGTGTGTTTAATAATTATCTCTTTACCTAGTGACAACTGGAACATCTTTGTCATGGTTTGTTTTTTTCTCCCACAGCTACCTGAAGCGATTTAAGGTGATGAAGCCCAAAGTCCTTAGGAGCTGGTGCAGACAAATCCTCAAAGGCCTCCACTTCCTCCACACGAGGGCTCCTCCCATCATCCACAGAGACCTCAAGTGTGACAACATCTTCATCACTGGTCCAACAGGCTCTGTTAAAATAGGAGACCTGGGCCTGGCGACTCTGAAGAGGGCCTCCTTTGCTAAAAGTGTTATAGGTTAGTCATTCAAATCATTTATTAAAATGTATACCACAATATCGATTTTAACTGGCCGACAGTAGCTTAGTCTGTGAAGACTTGGGTTGGGAACAGGTGGGTCGCTAGTTCAAGTCCTGCTACAGACCAGAATGGAATGCATGATGTATGGAAACTATCATACAGGTCCACAATCCCTCCTGCGCACTACGCTCCGCCAGTGAAAGGTGTCTAATCCAACCTTTACAACAGGGCTCTAAGTCTTGAGCAAGACTGTTCTCGTTTGTCGCCCCCCAGTGGTGGAACGAACTACCAAACTGCATTTGATCTTCAGAGTCCCGTTGCACCTTTAAGAAAAAGCTAAAGACCCAGCTCTTTCTTGAACATCTACACACTTGATGATGATTAGAAATCTCAAGCACAGCTGTCGACATTGTTGATGACGCTATATATTAACTTTAAAAAAAGTGCTTTGCCTCTGTGCACTGCCTGTCAGCACCTGTGTGTCCGATCGAACTGCTAAATGAATTGTAGAAAATTGATCTGGTTGCTGGAGAGATGCCATTTCACTGCTGAGTAACTGCCAAGGTGTCCTTGAGAAAAGCTTGGTTAATACTGTGAACATTTTACTATTTACACTTCCAGAAGACACAGAGAACACCAGCTGTATTCAATCATTTAATCAATAATGTTTCTGGTAACTTGACTCAGATATTCACTTTTCTTTTACTGCTGTTTTTGGTCTCCACCAACTACTGTTGAAAAATATCTCTAGTAAGTCGTGATCCATTGATAAAGCTCCTTTAAACTCTAGATGGCAATTTGTAGGTATTTTAACATGACTTTTGAACTGTTACCAGCTTAAATGTTTTTCAACTTGAGACATTGCAAAAAAAATGTTTTATCACTAGATACTTTGAGGTCTGCACTCCAGAAAACTTTGTTTCATATAATGCCAGTTTACCTTAGGAGAGTCAATAGCCTGTATTTTCACAAAGAGTTTTTTTTTTTATTCTGGTTTTGGGTTTTGGTTTTGGCTTTAAGGCCACAGCGGTTTGATTTTCTTAAGTACTCTAAATCTAAATAATCATGAAAGAGATTAATCATATTACAGTAATGTGTTAAAGGAGCTCAGAACAACAGAACGTCTAACACATGTTTTTAAATTCTTGTCTTCCATTTGAGAGAATGAAAACGTGTTGTCGTCGTGATTAAGCAGCTGTGTTGAATTTCAGTCTTTGACACTGGTATTGATCCTGCTGAAATAGGATGAAACACTGAAAACTGAATCTGAGATGCTGATTTGTCTTTTAAATGAACTCTCCAGGCACTCCGGAGTTCATGGCCCCAGAGATGTATGAGGAGCACTATGATGAGGCTGTGGATGTTTATGCGTTTGGGATGTGTATGCTGGAGATGGCCACCTCTGAATACCCCTACTCTGAGTGTCAAAACGCTGCTCAGATCTACCGCAAAGTGACCAGTGTGAGTCCACGTATGAAGCTGTTTAAATCTCACATTACTATTGCCACTGTGAGGTCAGTCTTTGAAAAAGAATATTTAAGACCCAGGCTTGTCTATAGCACATTTCTATTTGCATGATGGGGAGATTGGAGACATCCAGAGGTTGCAACTAAAGATAATCTTGATGGTTAATCTGACATTTTATTGAAATTGTAATCCAACCAATATTTATATTGTTAATTCTAATGACCACACAGTAGGCTACAGCTACATTAAACCGTTTTAAAATCTTGTATTAAGTCTGACCAGCAGCCAACACATGACCAGTATATTACCTTAAAAGGGAAAACTAAATAAAAGGGTCTTGCTTTAAAGGCTAGCTATGATGTCAATTATTACAGTAACACATGTGGACAAGAGTCTTAGAGAAATTAACTCATCATGTGTTACATATCAATAGTAAGTTTGCTAACAATAGCCACCAATGCTAGTGGTCCTATTAAAGCATTTAAGAGGTAGAGTTTGTCTATATTTTAACTGTATATGCCTTTTTTACTTGCAGTCATCACAACCTTTTTTCAAGTAGCATTTATTTCTGTGTGCATATTCTTTGTTGCTCCAGTTATTCTAAAGTAACCCTGTGCACCAGTAGATCCCTGGTCCCCATTGTTGATAGTCTGGGAGAAAACGTCTTCTTCTAGAGCCTGGGATTCATATTCTAAACTGATAGTTCTTACTTCTTCTGTTTTAAAGTCTTGCACCACATGAGAATTTTTTGACTGTGTCTATTGGAGAGTTGTGACATCTTATTGTTGTTTTGTTTTGCAGGGTGTGAAACCTGCCAGCTACGGTAAAATCAGTGACCCAGAAATCAAGGAGATAATAGGGGAATGTATCTGTCACAAATGGGAGGAAAGGTAAGTAGATCATGACTTGTGACTGTGTCTGAATGCTTGTGACTTATTTTGTCTGTTGTCAGAGGTTCACGCTTACCTGAACACAGTGTTGTTTTGTTTCTGTTCCTGCACTGTGACGTTAACACCAGTATTTGGCTCTGGCGAGGTTGATGTTTCTGTGTGTTGTGTGTGATTAGGATTTACTGTCACAGTGACATTTAGTGGGGCTTGTACAGTAACTAGTGTGTGTTTTCTGCAGGTACTCCATCAAGGACCTCCTAAATCATGCATTCTTTGCAGAGGATACAGGCGTGAGGGTGGAGCTCAATGAAGAGGATGATGGGAAGAAATCCTCTATTGCGCTGAAGCTGTGGGTTGAAGATCCTAAAAAGCTGAAGGGAAAGTACAAGGACACTGGTGCCATCGAGTTTACCTTTGACTTGGTCGGGGAGGTCCCAGAGGTTGTCGCCCAAGAAATGGCGAGTAAATCATTTGAGTGTTGTGTTCCACAAGCTGGCTTCATTTGTCGACTCAGTCTTGGGAAATACTCGGGTATCATTTGCTCGTCTGATAAACCCATCGACACTTCAAAACTTGTCCCATTTCGCTGCATAAGGAATAGGTAACCATAGCAACAGGACTTCTGCTTTGTGCAATGTCCTCCTCTTAAATTGGCTGCAAGAAAAGTTTGAAATAAAGGATGGTGACACAGCTGTGACAAAAGAAATAGGTTACGTTTGATATATCTGGTCATATGCCTGTGGATTATTACCATAGAAAGTGTGATGTCATCCATTGTTTTGTTGCATGTTGGTTTTGTGAGGCCAGTGTCACAATCGGAAAACAAGGAGGTGTGTGCAAGTGCAGAATTAACTAAACTATTTATTTTAACAAAGAGCCAAACAAAAACTTACTTCAACAAGTTCAACAAAAACACAGGGATCAAAAACAGGGCGCCACTGGTACACTGACATAACATACGCACCGACAAACACATACAACAATGAACTGACACAGAAGGGAAGAAACACAGAGACTAAATAGACAAGGGAGTAATCAAACACAGGTGAAGACAATCAGGGCAATCAAGGCAGGGAGAAACACTGAGGACAATACAAAATAAATCATGAAACACTAAAGACACACAGAACTCAAGAGTTTAACAAAACACACTAGAACACAGAGATACATGAGGATAAGAAATGACAAAATAGAACAGAAAACACTGAAGACAAAACTAGGAAACCATGAACACACAAGGAAAACAAGCAACACTGGGATAAAACAGGGAAACTCAAATTCAAAACCAAATCATGACAGCCAGGAGCAATCATATTTGAAGCAGAAGGTGAATGACAAAAAGATCAAACAGGTCACATGTGGTGACTAGAATAAGCTGAGATGAAACCTAAAAAAATGCTAGCAGCACCTATTTTCTTATACAAACCAATATAGTTCAGTCTTTCAGGGCTCAGAGTCCTAAACGCAATCAGCATCAGCTGTTTTTTGACACTGTGCTCACAGCCACTTAATTCAAAATAGTTCAACTTTTGCCACAGTTTTCAATGACTTCTCCCTCGCATACTGATCAAGGGGCAAGACATACAGTATAACTAAGGAGAAACTAATCTTGGCTTTATTTTTCAGGGTACTATTTCCAGGTCTAGAGCGTGTGCTAATGTCAGGACATGGTACCAGTTGGGTATAATTTAGCATAATTTTAAGCCCCTGTATAATTAAGACTTGTGAATTAAATAAAAAAAATGACCACCTTAATAGTTATCACAAATGGGGAAATGATTTCAGGGCTTAGAGACCAAAAATGTATTTTGTGTCAGGCTGTTTCAACATGGGGGTTTCTGAAGAATGACTCACTTTCAGAGCCATCCTCATGTGGCAACTCAAGGGACTGCAGTTTTTGGCATTCTGCATTGACTACATTTTCAGCCCAAGATTGCTGCTTGATTATTACATATGTAGAATTAATCCACTTCTGAGGTTATGTAAAAATGTCCTTTAACAATGCAGCTGCCTTTACTGTGGATCTCGACCTCTGACCCGCCTTTCGATTAGGTGTAATGTAACAGGATGTTAGTCAGTGGTCATGTCTGTAATGATATTGGAGGCATTAACTGTATTGATTGAAACTAGAGCAACTGATCAGTTGATCTTTGACAAAGCACAGGCACTTCTTTAATAGTTATGTAGAGGCTAAAAACACAAATTATTTGATCCTTTAAACAAGGTTGTCAATTAAAACCTGGACTTATCTGTGTCCTGTAGGTTGAATCAGGTTTTTTCCTGGACTGTGATGTGAAGATAGTAGGGAAGTCCATCCGGGATCGCGTGGCACTCATCAAATGGAGGAGGGAGAGGACTGTCCTGTCAGGAAACGGCGAGTCAGCTGTGAAGAAGACGCAGCCGAACCTACTGCAGGTTCCCGGTTCAGGTGTACCAGAGGCTGCCACGTTTTCGACAACGGATTATGAGGACCAAGAGATAGAGCAGCAGACCCTGATCTGCACCGTACCAGCCACAACATCTACCACATGTGAGAAGCTGCAATTAGAAGCATACATTAATAAATCACATACAACCCCTGTTTCCTAGAAAGTTGAGACGCTGTGTAGAATATAAATAAAACAAAATGTGAAGATATTCAAAACATTAAAAACCTCAAATTTAATTGGAAATATCACAACAACAATATATTAAATGTTGAAACTGAAAACTCACTGTATTTAGAAAACAAATATTCCCTCTTTTAATCTTTTGTCAACATCTTTTCAAAACGTTGGAACAGTGGTAACAAAACAGGAAAAGTTGTGAAGTGCTTAAAGAAAACACCTGAGGAACTTCTCACAATCAGTTAGGTTAACTGGCAACAGATTGGCATGGGTTGTAATAAAATCTACATATTTGATAATTAATCTAGTCAAGCAATGACTTTAATCTGTAAAACTGGTATTTATGAATGAATTGGAGCAGTGTCTGCTGAGTCAAAACTAGACATCACCCTGCTTTTGAATTTTAATTGGATGCCTCTCCATTTCTCCCCCTTTTCTTCCTCTGTCTGTCCTTCCCACAGAGGGCATCATAGTGAATAATAATGTTTGATTCACTCTCTTGTTTCAGCTGACAGTGGAGTGAGCTCTGCCATGCAATTAGATGATCTGAACAATCAGCAAAACGGACCCTACCAGTCCCTTCCAGAGCCCATTTCCACAGCTCAGATAATCTACAGTCCTCCTGCGCAGGCTGACCCACAGCTGCACCAGGGGCCCTACCAGCAACCCACAGTACAGGCCTCACAGGAAAACTACACACACGCATCCGCTCAATTACACCAGGGAGCCCACCAGCAAACCACAGGTCAGCTGCATCCTGGGGCGTATCAACAACCTGCATCCCAGCTGCACCAAGGGCCTTTTCAGTCTCAAACAGTGAGTGAAACCGTTTCTCCTTTCTTAAATCCTTCAGCTTTTCTGAGTTGCTTTCTAAAATTACACTTTTATTTTCTTCTTTGGAATAAAACATGACCAGCGTAACAACAGTGAACCCTTTGTTTACCATGACAGCCTGCTCACTTCTGAGTGCAGAGTGTGTTTCAGGCGTGGAAGCTGCTCCCTGGTGGAGATGTTACGTTGTAGGAAACACTCCCTTTCGAAGCCAATGCACCCAAGGCCCTCTTTGTGTCCGTCACAGAATACGGCTTCACTAAAAAACAAAGAGAAATCAGTGCATGCTACAGACTACCTGTCCTCTAACTCTGCCCAGACTCCATTATCATTATCTCCTCTCCTGCCCCCAAATCAGCACACTCATCATGACTCAGCGAGTAATTTCAATTCACCTCTGCTTCCTTTGAATTTACAACCTCCCTCGGAGCCACACCACTGCTGCAAGGCTTGCGTGTCTGTCCTCCTGAGGGACAGGGAAAAGGAAGGTGGATCTTTGGGAAAAACATATTTATGTTCCAACTCCACATCTGCACAGTTTACTTCAGACTTTAAGAATGGCTCAAACACATCACTTCACCCACACCTTGTGCCACCAGGGAGATTTTATGAAAGTGAAGATCTCACTCTTCTCAACCACTGTCTCCATCACATCGTCAATCGCAGGATCAGTTCCCCTGCTCTTTCTGCTAATCATCCAATGCACAGCCTCAGGGGGGTTGGGTGTAAAACCTCTTCAGTATTTCAGCACGTAGACAAGACACAGAGCCTGGATGTTCCCCTCTTCTCCAGACCAAATCTGGACAGGCAGCGGCTGTTATTGCAACACGACAATGAGAGCAGACGAGACCCACTGGTATGTTTGAGAAGGAGGCTTCATGTAGGCTATGTCCTGCTACAGCAAAGCCGCACCCCATCAAGTCCCAGCTCCTTCCTCAACCAAGATAAAGGTTTAAGCTGTGTTTCTGTTTAAAGCTTCTGTGAGGAACTTTTGTGTTGTTTTTGGTGACGTCTTTGGACAAAGTAGTACCTCTTATTTCTCTGCTGATCCTTTACATGTGAGTCTAGTTTTTAACAGAAATTCCCCCGGCTTTATTTCAACAGTCAAATGTATCACTCGCTGGGAATCTTAGTTGTAGAAATGTGTCAAATTAAGTCTGTTGCTGCATTGTGGTGTTGTTCACTTTGTTTGACACCTTCCCTGACAGCGGTTTCAGACATTACAAATAATTTTATAGAAATACTCAATCTTGTATCTGATGGTTTGTTTGTGTTTTTAGATTATTAAGAGATATCAGTATTGATTTCAGTGTGTTCCATAATTAACTAAAAACTTCTCACAGGAGCTTTAATATGAGATAAGCAGTAACTTAACAGACTAACTTGCCCGCACAGTTTTGGCGCTGTTGTCCACCAAAGATTCATTTCCAACTTCCCTCTTTCCAGCTTGCCTTATCGTAGTTTGCAAACAATTCTGCGATCTTGCTTTAACGTCCTTTCCTGACACACTGAACATCTTAACCTTCAGCTTGATTTGTCGCAAAACAAAAATAACACATGATAATGTCATATTATCTTTCCAATGTGTTTCTGACAGACAGTTTCTGTTCCGGCTACGCCAGCCCCAGCTCTGCACCAGAGTAGACAAACAGCACAGAGCTTCCAAGCTGAAGCACCTGTGCTCCAGACACAGCTTACTGCCCAAACCAGCCAGGAGCAGGTACTAGTGGCATCCAGCTGTGACAGGCCCTGACCACAGCTGTATGAGACTCAAATAGCAGAAGTAGTTTCAGCTCCACCTCTTGCTGAGTTGCCTGCCATGTTAGCATAAGCCTGTTTGGATTGCTGGTTGATCCAAACTAAACACGTTTTGTTTTGTTTCCAATGACTTTGCATGTCTGGAATGTGGGATAGCTGCAGTATGTGCTGAGAGGTTATTCCACTAAGGCTGGACAGCAGTATACATATGATTATACGTTTTTTAACATGTATTTTGACTGATTATTCCTTTTAAACAAAATAGGACATCCATAAAACACTTACCGGTACTAAAGAGCACACAAACTTTGACGCAAAGGCAGTTGTATAAAACAAGGAATCAAAATCTCACTTTACATGATGGGTTACAATTGCAGCAATAAATTAATGGTTATAGATGTGACTTATCTTTTGTGTAGTTACATTCAGCATGGTGGAGCTTTAGGCTTAACTTTAATATAGTCTATAAAGGTCCATTGTCCATTTTTTCTAAAATGTATCATGTACCATGTATTGTAAGTCTTAGTTTTTCAAGCTTGAGGTGTTGCATCACATCTCAACCAATGCGTCTAGCTCGGTGTATTAAGAGTTTTCAACTGGACAAGGATATGTCTCTGCGCTAACAAGGCTACAAATTGTGTTATTCTAAGTCAGGTGCCTGAAAGGTTCTTTTATTTTTATTTTCTCCAACTATGCATAAAATATCAATAATGGGATCGTGGTAGAGTGTCATTTTGAAAAAAACTGATAGTATTTTGTAAGTCTGAGTTCCAATAGGTAGGCAGATTAGGGCAATGCCAGAGTGAGTGTGCTCAAGCGACAGGTGAGACTTTTTATTTGTCACAGGTTGAGTCAAACATCTGGGAACATGTTTGAGAGCATGACTTCTGAATAGTGAAGGCTATGCAGCACCTTAAATTGAATGAGGTCATGTCTGGCACCAATTGAGGCAGTTTGGACCTCCCTCCGGGGCTTTTCTCCATTCTTCCTCCGTCAAAGCCATCCCTAAGTCCCCCTCCCAAGTAGATCTTAGGATATCCAATCAGAGGTCATGAAAGTTAAAGAAAAAATTACAGACGAATGATATGTTCCCCCTCTTCAAAAGGCTCATGGGAAAATAGTGTTTCATCAGGCAAGTTAGGAAATGATGACACATAAGCTTTATTATAACTAAAAACTTTACTTTTATGTTACATATGCCATTCTGTTTCAAAAAATCAAAAGAGTTGGCTTTTATGGAAGGGGAGAAGAGGTGGCTCGGACACAACAAACATCCATTTTGCCGTCCGTCGTTTCTAATAGTAGACTATATTTTCAGAGATTGTGTTACAATGGGATTCTTCTTGTGTAAAGAAAAGTGTAAGGAAAAGAAAGAGGCATTGGTGGAAACACAAAGGCAGTACGAGATGTGGGATAGCATGATTTTTGTTCCATATACCCAATGTACCCAAATCATTTTTTTCAGAATGCGCTGGGTTGAGTCTAAAAGGAAAGAACATGAACATGGTATTCCCATCCTCATCTGCTGGCCTGGGAAATCCCAATTTTTGGCTCCAATTAAAACCTGTAATAACAGATTTTAATGCTTGTTTGGCTTTCAAAATTACCAATTTGATTGTTGGAATTCAGTGTCAATTTTCAAGTTTTCTATAATTCACTGAAATTGCAAACATACGGGGATGATTCATATGCAGGTTAGAAGCAACATTTATCTGAAAACAATGTGTTTGTGTGTATACAAATAGATTTTCATAGATTTTGAGTTGCCTTCCCATTCATCTATCCTCCTACTATTGCCATCTCCATCCAGCTGCTGTCCTGTTGCATGCATTGCCATCATCTCTACTACAGAATTCAATACTTCAAACCACACAGGATCATTAAATCACATTACCTGCCCTGCAGCTCACTTTATTAGCCAGGCTCCTAGACTAAGACATCTCGTCAGTTTAATTCCAAAAAAGTTTGTATTATCATGGTAAGATTCATATTTTCCAGTCAAAATGAAAAAAAATGTTTGTTTGATTTCCCTTCGTAGCTTTTACCTGCTGACCAGAGCACATCTCACCTGAGTCCTCCTGACATAGCAACCCATTTTCCACAGTCAATCTCTGGTGCACCTCCTCCACTCCTGCCCCTGCAGTTCAGCACACAGGTGTGTTTTGGTAGTGTTGGAAAAACCATGTAATAATTAGCTATTACAATGGTAACAGGGCTTGTGTGAGTGCCTTTTCTCTCCACTGGTTGTTTATTTTATATAATTTTCCCTTTTTTCCCCAGTTCCCCTCCCCATATCCTGTTGTTCAAACAGGAGGCATCAACGCCTCCTCTTACCCCCCAGCTCCTCTGCAATGTGCCTACAGCAGTAGTGGCCCTCATCTGTCCAGCTCCCGCTTCTCACCTTCACCCCAGCATCCCTCCCTCCCTCTGAGCCCTCACACTGTCTTCCCCTCTGTACCTTCCCTCGGCACCCCTCAGACCCCCCTGTCCACACCTCAGCACGTGCCTGGTGTGGCACTCCATATCCCACTATTCACCATGACCATGTCCCCTGTAGTCCCCAAGCAGCAGGACGGCTCTCCCGTATCTCAGGCTAACCTTGGTAGCTACCACACCATGCATCCCTTACCTCTCTCCCAGGTACAACCCACCCCATACCCCACCCCCTACTCTGAGCAGGAACTGGCTGAGCAGCCTGTCCAGGTGAATATGCAGCTCAGTTCTCACTGTTGTGGTCATGGGAAATCTGTAGTTTTAAGGAGGCAATATGTCTTACTATTAATATAATGCATGGCAGGCATGCATAAAGGGATTAGAGATGCTCAATATTTGTTTTACCCATTGAAAACTCCCTATTTTTGGCTTTTTTTTTCTAGATTCAGACTATGGTCCAGCATGGGTTGCCTGCTGTTCAGGCTCCTCTCTGGGAAAGTGGAGTGGATACAGAATCGTCTGCAACTGGCCAGAACTTACCTGTAGCATCGACAGGAACAGCTCCAGCCCCCGACTCTATCTCAGCTTCAGCTCAAGAAAAAACTGGAGCTCAAGCCCCAGCAGATATTCCAGCTCTGGTCACAGCACAATACCAACCCTCAGTCCCAGTATCTCCTCAAGCCACAGCCATCCATGAGACTACAGCCTCAACCCTCACAACAGTTCAAGCACCTGTGTCTGCACCAGGCCACTCTTATGAACCACCAAAAGGCCCCTCTACTAGCTCGGACATATCTGGCTTGGCCTCAGCCTCAGCCCCAGTCCCTGTCCCAGTGCCAGCAGCCTCTGTTCAGTCTGCAGCTGCTGCTAAATCTCCAGCTCCTATCGCAGCTTCAAACCAGGCTCCAGTTCTGCAGCCTGATGGCACTCAGACAGCAGGCTCGGTGTCTGAATGTGCAAGCCTGGCCGCAGCTCAGCAAAACCTGGAGTCCACATCTACATCCAGCCCCTTTCATCTAGAGCCCTGTTTAGAGGTACTGTTTAAGTCAAAGTTTGTCAATTTTCAATTATAAAACTGATTTTAAACAATATGCATTTTCAGAAAACCGAATCAGTGGCATCTAAAGTTACTCAAAAATCTAGAGTTTGCCTGATCTATATGACAATATTATCAAGACAATGTGGGCATATCCAAGATACCTATATTTCCTGTTATGTGCTAATATAATATATTCTATAATTATATCATTATAATCCCCCTGGGGATTAATAAAGTATTTCTGAATCTGATTCTGATAAAAAAAACTTTTGTTATAATAATGTGTATAGCATATATAATGCTTTAGGTATAGCATATATAATGCTTTAGGTATAGCATATATAATGCTTTAGGTATTTTAGAAATGATGTTGATATATTTTGCCAAGCTTTGTATTGTTAACAATACCGTCTGCACTGTCTGCAGCAGTGTTCCAAAGTGTCACAGCAGAGCAGACAATGGTCAGATTGTGAACAGGTTGACACTGTATATGTAATATCATCTTGGTGCAAAATAGGTGGACAACACATAAAAAAGGCGTGTTTCATCCCAGCTCAAAAAAGTCACTATATCACCAGCCATACCAGTAATCTGTAAAATTTTGTTTTCAAAAATCAAGTTTAGGTCGGGCTTCATAGAAAAAATATTTGGTCTTTACATCACATTCACATATGTTTACTATACAAATCTCATCCTTATAGCCCACAATAACTGTATTCAAAGATTCCAAATGTGTGCATTTGTTCTTTTTTTGTCATCAGGATGTACTTCAGGACAAACCATTATCTTTACCCAGTTATGCCTATGACAGGTTTGTGCTACAGTTTCACTAACTTTAAGATCTTTAAAGGTTCCCTTTCCTTTATCCTTTGTGTTTTGACATTGTGACACCGTCCTTGTGGGGGGTTAAGTCTTTTCATCTCTTCCTTTTATAGTCTCAACTCTGATGTAGCGTCTGGTAAGGAAACCAGCGATGGCTATGACAGCTTGGCAAGTGGAGGGAAGGGGGACGGGAAACCCAGGAAACACCACCGCAAGTCTGCCCGCACGCGTTCCCGACAAGAGAAGACCAGCAAACCCAAACTGAGCATGCTCAACGTGAGTCAGGGTGTTAGCTCTCACATTCGCATATGTTTAAAAAAATCTCAACATGTCTGATTGTAAAGGGTCACCTATGTCCTCACAGGTTTGCAACACTGGAGATAAAATGGTGGAATGCCAGCTGGAGACTCACAACCACAAAATGGTGACCTTTAAATTTGATTTGGATGGAGATGCTCCAGAGGAAATAGCTACATACATGGTTAGTTCAACCTTTTTGCAGTTTTTGTTGTCTGTTGGTTGTATGTATAACATTAGTTAACATCTTTTAAAACATTGTCCTGCAGGTAGAGAATGGCTTCATCCTGCTGTTAGAGAAGGAGATCTTCATCGACCAGCTAAAGGACATTGTTGATAAAGCTGAGGACATGCTGAATGAAGACGTGGAGGGTGAAAGAGCTTCCACTTTGAGTTGTAGTCCTCAGCAAGGCATTATTTCTGAAGGGCTGGTAGGAGAGGTAAGACAGGATAGATATAGATATACACTCTGCAGACCATCTTATCATGCTTATACAGAGTTTAAAACATGATCTGAGACATACCAATGGAAATGACTGTGAATAAATACATGCATTAGCCAGTAGCATATTCATTTTGCCAACATTTATCCATCGCTCCACAGAGTCAGCAGCAAGGAGCACATCAGCCCGTCTATCAGCAGAATGGTAAATCTAGTACCTCTTTTTATGATTTTATTTCAATTTCTGTCACTGACAGCTTTGCAGTTTTTTGAAATATTCTAACAGAATGCAAATCCAAACTCTTGGTTTGCAGTTCTCCACACAGGAAAGAGATGGTTCATAATCTGCCCGGTAGAAGAAACGCCCACATCCAGCCAGGACACCCCGTCTGATGGTACAACCACACAGTCTCCTGGGAGTTCTACCACTACCCAGCCTGCTGATAGTGGCACTGCCAGGCCATCTGCATCCAGAGGTGACTATTGTTTCTTCAGGAAAAATTCAGCCAAAATCTGATCATTTCACAGAATAAGAGCACCACCTTGTGGCAACTAAGAGAATTATATCCCACAACCCTTGTGTGCAGTTTTTCATCTAAAAAGAAATGTCAATAGAAAAGTTGGTCTACTTATGAATCTTATATATTTTTTCTTTTCGTTATATTTTTTTTCCACCAGAAGAGGGGTCATCCTCAACAATGTCTGGAGGAAGTGGAGGCTTCACATACGATGTGTATGGATTCTGCAGCCCTCCAATAATGTCGAACACAGACCCTCTACTCCTAGCTACTTTGTCTCCCCCTGTGTCTGCTCCTCCCACTCTTCAGTCAGTGTCCTCAGTGGAGCCTGCAGGCAGCGCGATGCAGCCCAGCATTCATCAGGCGCAGCCAGCCAGAGCTCAAACTTTGCCTCCATCGTCCCGACATACATCTTTTCCCATTGAAGAGTCGCATGGATCCCCTTTGGGCTCCATGTCTCCGATCCATGCAGCCCAGCAGCTACCCGACATGACGTGTCCTGTTTCTATGGCAGGCGAGATGCCCTGCTGCCCCCTAGTGATGCCCTTGTCCCTGGATGTGAGCACTTTACAGGTGGGGTCTCCTCTCACTCCTCTGCCCCTCCAGGAATCCGGCTCAGCCAAAGAGCCGCTGTCAGTCTCCTACACCTCTGCAGCGCGGAGCGAGCGCTCACAGCAGCCTGTGGTTCTCCACCAGCCTTTTTCCACTGTTGGTGGGACCAAAGCTCCCTCACTGCCCCAGAGTCCAGCACCTTCCCAGCATGGTGCTGGGCCTGCAGAGTCAGACGGAGAGGGACGCCTGGGCCGTGGTGGCTTTGTGGACAGCACCATAAAAACACTGGATGAGAAACTAAGGAATCTGCTCTACCAGGAGTATGCCCCCATGTATCCATCAGGAAGTACTGCAGAGACACCGGGCTCCGGCACCGAGTACATCCAGTCTCCTCCTGGTCCAGAAAGCGCCACAGGGGGGTCAGGAAACAGCACCCCAGGGCCCATGGGGGAGGGACGCTACAGAGCAGGAGAACAACTGGTTAGAACATTAATCAGTTACTTATTAAACTATGTACATATTCTGAATGAATTAAAGCTGCAGTCTCTTCACATACAGTTGAAAATGAAAACAGCAGCTGACAAAATAATCACGCACCAAGGTCTGTTGATATCTGTTCCTTAGCTTTCGAGTGATATAACACAATCTTCCTCAACATGTGGAGTTTGCATTTCATTATTTACAAGCCCTTAATAATTAAGCAAACAATGGAGAGAACTACTCCAAAAACTCTGAAAGAAATAAACTTTTCATTTAGTTCAAATTCTGCACATGACAAAAATAATGTCACCTCTTAAAGCTGTGAATCTTGAAGAGTTTTATTGAAAAAGTAAACTTGCTAGAAAACAACCTTCAGCAGCATTAGAATACAGGTACTTCACATTTGGTTGTCTAATTGTTTAGATGTGCAGTATTTTAATTACACTTTTTTCATATAAGTTGCAAATCAGGCAATTCTATGCTTAGTGCTTCTGAAGCATCAATTGCTGGTTTTAAATATTTAGTTTTCCACATTGATAGATATATTGTTAATATAAATGTGTATACTCTATTTTATAAACTTTGAAATTTAGGTTGAATTCAGTATTTTAAGAAAAAAAGTACAGCCGAATTGTACTGAAATTACAGGTAGAATATGTTGCTCACATTTATTTAGACATTGTCATCAACATTCAGTCTATAAATATAAGTTATATAATAGGACAATGGTTAATTGATTCTAGTGAAGTTTTTCTATGACTCTGTTCTGGTTATCTCTCACCCTGTCACCTCTAATAGCCTCAAATTCCAGAGAGAATGGATAGTTTGAGCACACTGAGTGACTCAGCCGTGTGTGGTATGTACAGCATACACTAATCAATATGACAAGACTGCCATCATTAACTTCTAACTTAACTTAGTGAAACTGTTTGCTGATTATGTGAGTGCCAGCCTGTTCATGGTTGCTAATATTGTTGCAGCGTCCCTGTCAAGAAGACACGTTCCTCACTCTGCTTCCTGCTCTGGAACAAGAGGAAGGTTTAAGGTAAAACGGGGAAATCTTTCTCACATTTGACTTTAACGGCATTTGCTGTCACAGATACCTGATACTCTGTTTCCACCTGATTTATATTTTGCAGCTAATTTCCGTTCCTCCTGAAGTGGCCAACAGGCGAGATGTAAAACAAAGGAGCTGGAGCAGCGCTGCCTCACCAGCACATCCTTCAGGATACCCTGAGGACCTTGTTCAGTCCGGGGCCATGGCTGCCTCCACCACTATTGGCCGTTTCTCTGTGGTCAGCACAGAAGATGACATTACCCAAAGGACACGATGCAGCCGCTACTCTGCACCTCCTGATTTCTATCTGGACACGCCTCCTTCTATGGCCAAGCGGGGCTCTCTGCCTCGCGCCCTGACTTCCCCCTCTGTCCCTGTGGATGTCACGGTCCATGCTCGTTTCCTCTCCTCGGACTCAGGGGCTGAGAGCAGCCCTGCAAAACTGGCTCCCGCTACCCCGTCTCAGCATACTCGCTCTGAGCGCAGAGGAAGCGACCTCATGAAGAGGGCAGTGGCCTTCCTCCGCCGCTCAGGGCGCAGCAGCAGCTTGCAGAGCTCTGACTCACCGAGTAGGCATGGAGGAGTGCATGGCTCAGCCTATGCCAGCAGCGATAATGACTCAGAGATGGAGGATTCAGACATGAAGAGGGAACTGCAGAGACTCAGGGAGAAGTTAGTAGAGCCAGTGCTTTACTTTTTGCCTTATTTAGCCTCTGTTCATTAAAATGTTTGTCATTTAGCTTGAAAATGACAAGTTTATCCCTGCGTCCTTTCTCTCAGACACCTGAGGGAAATTTCTGAGCTGCAGGCCAATCAGCGAGGGGAAGTTGAGCTGCTGTATCACCGTCTTGGTAAAGCCCCTCCTCCTGGCCTGGGTCTCTCGCATGTTGCACCACAAACCAGTCGCAGAAAAAGGTCCGGCAAGCACAGACTGAAGCCTGGCAAACTTCTTAGCCCCCTGGTTCAACAGTTTAGAAATGTCACAACTAGATCTAGTGACTCCAGCAAATCCAGTAAGCAACTTTTCATTAGCTCCACAATGACAAATTGAATGTAAATAACAAGAACAATGAGTATACCATTTTGATGCTTCTCTGTGTATTCAGGTGCTGCTACAGGAACGGCTGAGCCCACTGCGAGTTTAAACGGCTCTCCAGCAAAAGCTTCTCTCCCAACTCACGGCAGAACGGGCTCATGCACCAGCCACCTGCCCAGCTCTACCTCAGAGCCTGTTCAGACTCAGCAGCCCTGTTCCCTCAAGGGCTCTTTGTCTTCTGATAATATTTACGCCGGACTGCATGGAGATAGCACCGGCACACAAGCGCCCCTTGGACAAGGTGACCACCAGCAGCACACAACAGATCCTCTTAACAACCTTTTACTTACGCAATGAACATCAAAATTCAGAAAAGTCATAAAAACACTGGATATTTTCACTTGTGTATCCTTCTTATCACAGTTTCTCCTTCCCTCTTTGGTTATACTTCTCTACAGGCTGGTCTAATTACCCTCAAACATCTGAGAGAGTGACCAATAAATCGAGTAGCAAGCCCCGAGCTAGATTTCTCAGTGGGCCTGTGTCTTTGTCTATCTGTTTGTATCTTCTCTCTTCCAGCATAGCTTCACATTTTTGTTTTCCATGTTTTCTATTTCTCTACTTTAATCTCAGTGATATCTATTTCTCTGTCTTTGCAAAACTTCTCTTCACCATGTGTCTTTTGCTTTGCCGCGTCGTCATCACTTTTTGCCTTAATCTCGTATTTTTGCACAGAAATATGTTGCTTATTCAAACCAATGAAGAGTGGAATATCATAAGGAAGTATTTTTGATATAATTTTAAATACATGTTCTTTCACACACCAAATTGTGCCCTACTCAATTTTCAGTTAGTAAAACATTTGTTTTCATTGGAAAGTTTGCCTCGTTTCAGTGGTTTGAGGTTTGGATAATCAAGGTTCATAAAATAAACATGAATGGACATCATCTCACATGGCAGGTGTCATACTTACATACATACATATTTTTGTGACTTATCCACTAAGCATTTCCAAGCAGTTGCCTTTTGCATGTCACATGCATCTCAATCTGATTTCTATTCTAATCTCTGATCCTTTTCTTAACTTCTTTCTTTCTAACTCTCTCTCTCTCTCTCTCTCTCTCTCTCTCTCTCTCTCTCTCTCTCTCTCTCTCTCTCTCTCTCTTCTCTTCTCCTCCTTCTTTTGTCTGACTCTGAACTTTGGTCCTCACCTGGATCATCTGCATGTGTTTGCTAATAAATGTTCTGCCTTGTTTCAGGGGAGTGATTGCATTGTGCACCTTAGCTTTTAGTTTGGTCCTTTATGTTGTGGCAGTCTTCAGCAGCTTTGCTTTGCATTGCATCCTGTTATTAAACATTATAACCAGCTAATGGGAATGACTTTTCCTTTAAAAAAAATGTTTTGTCTTGCAGGGACAACACTGAAGCGACTGTGTCTTGGCAAAGAGCGTGGCAGTATGTAAATCTACACCACTCAGGAAAATTAATTAAATCAATCATTTAAGTTAATACAGTCGGATCAGTTGTGTAGCGTGTGTCTTTGTATCCTCTCAGGGTCTGGAGCCAGCTCGGGGGCTTCTAATCAATCACAGCAACCGCCTATGGGTGCCACGCCTCCTTCTCATCAGCCAGTGATGGGACTGGCTCAGGCTCAGGCCAATAACAGCAACAACAAAACAGCCACATACACTGGTTATCCCATGTGTGCAAATGAGAACAACCTGCCTGAGGACTTGCAGCGGCTGATGGAGGACTGGGCCCAGGAGGTCCTGATTGTCACCCACAGGCCAGGCACTGACTCTCTGAGCATCAGCGGGCAGCAGCTTTGGGATCATGTTGTGCCTCGAACACAAGAGCAACTGGCTAGTGCTAGATATGTGAGTTTTTAATGCCTGTCATGAATCAATTTGGGTTCCACCCTGTGGTCATTTAAAAGATGGTTTAACTCTTAGCAGCTTTTGTTAGCACTTAGTTCATTAAGGAGGTGCAGTGTGTGGCTTGCTTACTTGCTAAATGGTTAGCTAAGGCCTAAAGGGGGGAAGTTGATACCAAAACAGAACCTTCCCTCAAATTACTGTAATGAACCTCATACACACACATAGTAGATACCCAAAAGCTTTTAAAAAACAGAACAGTTTTAGTGTGCTGTTGGTCAAACAGTAGTTTTACATTGTAATAACCATATTCACATGGCAGCCTTTTTCCTCTGATGAAGGTTAAATCTTAACATTAGCTGTGGAGTTAAGCTGTCAGAGGCAACTAGGATTTTATGAAGTGGCAAAAACAAAAAAAATAGGTCCATCCTGTAACTGTCCCACAGGGAAAAGTACAAGTACAGTTCCTCACACCCACAGACTAAACCCAGTGAGAGTTGGAGTTTAAAGTTGCTTGTAGTATACTGCAACAAGAACTATAGCTACATTTGAAAACATGACTGGAATGTTCTTAAACCTTTTAATGCAAATGCCTATCATTAACATTACTCTTCTGATGTTGCAATGACAATATGTGCTTTCATCCACCTTCCGCCCAGGTGTGCTATGCACAGAAACTTATACACTAGTGCTCTCACCACCTGTGGAGGGCTCACACAAAATTAAATAACAAACGCAGTAAAAATTAACCATGTATAGAAATAAAAATAGCTCCTCCGCACTATGTATTGTTACTCAAACATGGCCTGGATATTAGTCTGATCTACGTCCGACTGGACGATAGACAACATAGAATTTAGAACGCTCAGGTTCAATTTAAATAAGTAGGCCTGCTCCAAGGAGGATTCCCACGTTCTCATCACCAGCTTTCTCAGCCCTTACTCTTTTGTTTGATGTGATGCCCCTGTCACTAGAAACCTAAATAACTGCACTTGAACTAGCTAAAATAAATCACATCACATAAATAAAGCTATTATTTTAAAGATAATTTTAACTTTCAGGGACCCTTTCTTTTACAGTTATAGCTATTCCATTGAATTAAATAAAAAAAAGACTTACATTTCAAAGTTTATAATGGGCCGCTTGAAATGCTTCCAGCTGTATTTTTATGTTTTTATGTATTGTTGTTTACTCAAACATCTACTGTAAACCTCTTAGGCCACATCATGGACAGTCGCTGATCGAGAGGCCTGCAGTCTTCCCCTGTCATGGCTGGACAGTCCAGGGTCAACAATGAAGACCTGCCCCTCTTCAGGGCCCCATCCAAATGATCAGCTGCCATTGGCCCCTCCTTTCAGGGCAGTGTCCTCACATGTGTCCGTTGGCCAGTGGCCTGGGTTTCTCTCCCCACTTCCTTCAGGAGTTTTTGCCTTTCCTGCTTTGCCCTCGGCCCAGGACACCCCAAGCACCACTCCAGCTCCATCATATCAGCCGCCTGACCCCAAAGCCAGGACTCTCTAATTTGAGTAGCATTGTGTCTTCCAATTCTTTTACCAAAAAGAAATCTCATTATAGGTCTAGTCAATCGTATGTGCATATGCTGTGTATATTTAACCAGCATGAATTCAACCATATGTACATATTTGTCTCCAGTCATGAGTAATGTGTAAGTTTTGTTTCATTTGCAGCAACATACCTCATGTCCATGTTACAGTACAAAATCCTTGAGTGCAGTGTAAAGGTGGTAGTACATTAAATGATGCATACTTAGCCAATTTGGTTTAAAAGTGCAGATTTTTGTCATTGCTTATGTATGTACCTTACACATTGAATGTACATATTGTATTGTTATTTATGCTGTGTTTATAAAAGTAGTTAATGTTTGTGTTGCTCATATCACCCCACATATATAAGCTGCCATCTGTATATAATAACTCCTGTCAGTCTGTACATAGGAGCGCCTGTGTTTGTACAGATAACATTAGATAATCTATAAGTTGGTGCTGCAGATATGTGTCTTAGTGCAACACCTTATTAGCCACCATCATGCCGTCACTGTGAGGACTTGACATCCTGGTCACTAGGACCAGCTGCTGTATTCTGCTCTCTGTCAGGGGAAAGGTTTCATTCTTCATCAATGAATGCTTCCAGCACAAGCGCTTGAAATATTCCTTAAGAGATTTAAATGAACTTGAACTTTATCTGCAGGTGAAAGAACACCTGTGAGAGTGCCTTGAATATCAGTTTCAATTTTATGAAGAAAAGCATCTACATTCAAAGCAGAAACTAGATATTCTGTATATGCATTCACCTTCAATGGTAAATAATTTGATTTGAATAATGAATGTGGACTGAAACGTATTTGATTTAGCAACAAAACATTATCAAACTATAATCTGGTGGTGTTGAAGTTCACGAGATATCACAGATTGTAAAGAACACTTGTTCACTGAGGTCATTTCTGTGGGGATCGCTCTCCCACCTACACCACCGCCTGCATGAATACACTGATATTCTGAATGTGCTCAGGTTGATGTGGTGTGTTAGAGGAGGAAACTGTTTAGAGAAACTGGCAATGGAACCAAACAACAAGGAGGGCTTAAGGACTCAACATAGGAGTCAAAATCATAATCATACCATACCTCTTCTAATGCAATCTGTAGCTTTACATATTGTTGCCTTTGTGGTTTTTAAGAGATTACTGTGAGGTTGGTTGTTGTTTGATAAATGATATGGGGATGTAAGAGGACACGTGAAGAATGTGAATTGTTGAGAAGCCACAACTGTTATTTGTACAATGCGTAGATTTTCTAAATTTTGTTTGTTAGATACTGGCTACACAGCGTCATCTATCACTTACTGCTTATTGTATGTAAAATGGCTGACTTAATCCAAATATGTCCAAGAAATATTGTGCTACCACTGTTTTAAGTTATGTCAGCAGTATGGCCTCAGAATTAACACACTCGATACGTACTTCTCTTTAAAACTTGTATAACTCCCTCTAAAGAATAGTTTGATTAATGCATCAGTGTTGTAAGTATTTTCAAAACCAAGCAATGGCAAAAATCTATTTAGTCGAGTCTTTAAACTGAGAAAGCTATAGTAGAGGGATTAGTTTCCCAACTCATATGTTTAAGGGTTAATCCGGCAATTTCACAAGAGACTAAGCAGAGATTAAGAAAAAATTATTCAGCAGAGGCCGATATATCCTGAGCAGAGAAGCTTGGAAGCTGCATTATTCAGTAAGGAGATTTTTTTCTATTTTGAAAGCTCCTTCCAGAGCCACAGAAGACAATTAACAAAAGCAAAAAGGTAAGACCGGCTAAAAAACTCTGCTTGAGTAAGA
>NC_083618.1:11067587-11220087 GCF_963584025.1 Labrus mixtus | reverse complement strand
CAGATATATGCATTGCATTGAGTGCTCTAAAAATACTATCTTACATTTTTAAGCTGACAATCAATGGCTTGACATCTTCTTTCTGCTGGCTAAACTCCATACTTGTGTGACTTGTGTTTATTACAGTGTGATGTTCATAATAACAACTGCATTCTGTGATGACACCATTAAGAGCTCATCACAGATTAATGGTTTGATTTTACTGTCAAAGGGAAATTGAGTTCAGTTTTAATCGTCAAACTTCATGTTGGTCTTCTGTCTGCAGGGGTGACAAATCTGGAAGTAATTCAGTCAAATGTAAGAAAGGCTATTGCAGGTAAATTCCCTCTCTACTGCCTCGGTTTTGGTTTTGATGTCTATTTTGAGTTCCTTGAAAAGATGTCACTGCAGAACAACGGTGTGGCTCGACGGATTTATGAAGACTCTGATGCTGAGTTACAACTCAAGGTAATTTAAATCCCTCACACTATAAATATTTGTTACATTTCAATGGAAAAACTGCTCTTACTCTGCTGTGGAAAAAAAAGACATTAAACCAGAGTCCAAACTGTATGTCAACAGGGTTTCTATGAAGAGGTGGCAACTCCTTTGTTAACAGATGTGACAATGGTTTATGAGGGTGGGATTAATCTAACCCAGACTAACTTCAGCCAGTATTATAATGGCTCTGAGATTGTTGTGGCAGGTCAGATCACTGACAACGACATCGGAACCTTCACTCCACAAGTTGTGGCTGTTTCGGTAAGGACAAATCCACACTCGCCTGAGCTTTCAATTTCTTAGCGCTATGTAAAATGTAAAAATAACTGACATCTGAATGTATTTGTTCAATGACAGAGAAATAGAAAGGTGGTGTTTCCTGGAACAAATGTTACAGTGGAGTCAGCCGATGTGTCTGACAGTAACATCCAGAGAGTTTGGGCCTACCTCACAGTAAAACAGCTTCTAGAGAAAGAGTGAGTGTGATGTCCAACATCTTTTAAAAATATATATTTATCCATTCATTATTTTCAACAATTGTTTTTTGAATGGCTACAACCCCTCATAGTTTGATTTGATTAATTAAATGCAAACTCTGTTTTCTACATAATATAATGTAATGAAATTGAAAAAAGAAAGTACTGAAACATGATTTTATTAATTAGCTGTCACTCATTCAACCATTACCTAAGCCCTTGGGACTGTTTACTAGTCAGTCAAGCCTTTTGTTTTCACAGGACAGGTAAGAAGATTTACAATTCCAAAGTTTAAAGTGTAATTTTAAAAATAGTTCTTACATTTTAGCCATAGAAGCAAAACAAAAGTAGATATACACGGTTGACAACTTTAATTTGGTGGCAAATATCGTTGCTGTCCCTTACAGAATTTACCAGACATGTAGTAGCCTGCAGGCTTATGGCTATTTCACACCTTGCAGGGCAACTGACTGTTCAGCGGCTTAAATGCAAGAGCTTTGCATACAAAAGCAAAACCTAGAAAAACTTTTTCATTGGATGTGGAAGTTGAATACAGTGTTTGTAAAATGTAAAAAAAAACAGTTATATGTTGGGTGTTCTGGGTGGTAAAACGATACTGGTGACTGGAAACCCCCAGCATCTTTCTTCTTCTTTCTTATTTCAAACATACACAACTTGTGCCACAGACTGCGGTTATCTGGACCAGAGAAGGAGAACGCTAAGAAAGAGGCCTTGGAGCTGTCGCTGAAATACAGCTTTGTGACCCCACTCACATCCATGGTGGTCACCAAGCCTCCTGGGGAGAGCTCAGATGTGCTCCATAAACCCAAGGAAGGTGAAGCACCTCAGACCCCAACCTCTAATGCGGGGCATTACGTACCCGTGGCTATTCCAGGTAGTTCTGGAATGTTGTTTGATGGTGAGTAACACAAATGTGAACAGAACAGCAAACACAGTGCAAAACAGCAAATTAATTGTATAACTATAATTTAAAATGTAAGTGTGGATTTCAACAAAATAAATTATGTGACTTAACTAATCGACAATTAATAAACACTTCATTAAATAACTTATTATTAATTCACAGTTTTCAATTAAATATTTGATAACAAGTTCCTTTTAACAAATAAAAAAATCTAATGATAGGCTTTGTGATTAATCAATCGCAAATTTAAACACTATTTACAATTGGTTATGTCTACCTTTATAATGTAATTGTACTCTATTCTTCTCTTAATTAAGTGTTCACTTAAATGCTCCCTTTATTCCCTGAAACTGTATCTAAAATCTGATTACCTTACCAACCTTCCTCTCCACATACACACACATGCTAGCTGAGGAGGATTATTGTAAATGACATGATCTATAAAATGATCCAAAAGAACATGATGTTTATATGGGGTAGCTTTGGCTCAGCGGTAGAGTCAGTCATCTCTCAACAGGAAGGTCAGGGGGTCAATCCCCAGCTCCTGCAGTCAAATTTCAAAGTGTCCTTGGACAAGACACCTAACCCCATTGTGCCCACTGTATGAATGAGATTAGTTAATACACAAGTCTCTGCCTTCAGTGTGTAAATGTGGTGTGAATAGGAGAATGTGACCTGAGCTGTAAAAAGTGTATTGAGCAGTCACAAGACTAGAAAAACGCTACACAAGTTCAAGTCCTTTTAACATTTTACACATGTCACTGATCATATGCCACCGTTTTGTTAAAAGGAAACTCATTCCCACAAATTTAATTGGCTTTTAGTTCAGATTATTTTGTCGAACTGAAGCTAATCAACTAATCAGATTGAAGAAGTTCATGAATTGAATGAATGTTTTTTATTTTGGTTATTCATTAAATAATATCAAGAGTTAAAAATATTTATGTAAATAGTCAACTTACAGAAACAGAAACAAAAAACTTCACATGCTTAAACTTGTCCATTTCACACATTAAAATTCAAATAAATCAATGACCAAAACAGGAATAGGCTGAAGTCCAAGGCTTATTTCTGCCTATCCTGTAAAAATCCTTCATATAAGTCAGAACATAAACAATCCAACAAAAATAAAACAAAAACAAATGCAGATAAACTCTAAAGTATTTCTTAATTATTCATAATTTCACGTTGTAATCATTAATTAATTTGCATTTTTAGTTGTTTTTTTTAACTCAACAGAGAACTAAACAATTTGAACTCGTCACTATGGCTGTTCCATAATTTGACTCCCCAAACTGAGGCGCATCTATGTATTTTATGTTGATTCTCGCTTTGCATGTTACAAACATACATGACCCTCTTAAATTATAATTGCCTTCCCGTAATTTAAAAAAATGTTGAATAACAACAGGAAGACTTTTATTTTTAGATCGATGAAGTATTGTTAATGTTTTTAAATACACGATATCTACAAATTTAAGGGTAGAAGACCTTATGAACAATGGATTAGTAGAATCATAGTAACCAGATTTGTTTATGACTCTTACAGCTCTTTTCTCGAGTTGAATTATTATTAACTCTTAATAAAGATGAAAAGTAGGAAAAAAGAGAACAGTGAACATGTAGAAGTCATAGGAAGTTAGAAATAACCAACAAAAAATAGGCTAATGCAGTAAGTCTAACTGTTATGCAATAATTCTCACATTATTAACAATATGCAATTTATTGTGATTAATTAATGTAACAGCGCTTCTTGAATGAGGTTGATTATCCTAGGTTGGCTTGCCGTTAACTATAACACTAAACATACTTAATTAAATATATCGTCGGGTGTGGGTAAGTAAAAGCACGGGGACAACTTCTGCTGTGAGTCTCACATACTTTAATGTCTGTCCGTAACAAAGCATGACATATCCAGACTGCACAACAACAGCGACACCTTACAATAATTCTCACATTATTAACAATATGCAATTTATTGTGATTATTCATTTAAAAGCCTGTAATGAATAATTTTATTCTTTGAATCATGTCAGCACAAACGTTGTTTTCATTCTGTGTAGCAAGGCGAGTTTTAGGCGGCAAAGTTGTGGGCAGCAGTAGCTCAGTCTGTAGGGACTTGGGTTGGGAATCGGAGGGTCGCCGGTCCATGTCCCGGCACGGACCAAGTCCGGAAATTGGTCTGGTACCTGGAGAGGTGCCAGGCCACTTCCTGAGCACTGCCGAGGTACCCTTGAGCAAGGCACCTAACCCCCCCCCCCCCCCCCCCCACCAGCCCAGGAGCGCCCACTGTGGGCAGCCCCCTCACTCTGAGACCTCTCCATTAGTGCATGTCCATATGATCCTGTTTGTGCATGTGTGTGTATTTCAGCCTATGTTTGTGTAGCATGTTAACTAGACAGAGTGTAAAAAATGAATTTCCCCTTGCGGGATCAATAAGGTATAAAAATTAAATTAATTTTAGACTTTCACCCAAAATGCTTCTTAACAATCTGTGCCAATTACAAGTTCAGACGTCATAATTCTTGACATGAAAAGAGTCTGAAAAAAAAAAAAAAGAAAAACCATCCCTTGTTGTCCCCTTTGATTCCAACTCATATGGGACTGATGTAAGGAAAGACTGCAGTCACTTGAAATTGGTATTTCTATATTGTTAGAACAAAGCGTCAACAAATATTTGTTTTAAATAAAATTTACATGCAAGACAAAAAATCTCCTTTTCCAGTTTCAGCTGATTACACAGACGTTGCCATGGATTATGGTAATATTTTTCTTTTCTATTTCTTTCTGATCTGAATTTTTTTCTTTGAAATAATGTTACAAAACGTGTCTGATTAGACAAAAAGCACTAAGTCAACACATACCTCCATCAATTTGTGTGTCCTCTTAATTTGTCCTATGAAAAGTGAATGAATAGAAACTTCCTGTATCTGTATCGTAACACACAAAGGGAAAGATTACAATTCATATTCACATGTGCAAATTGTTTTGCTGAGAAGGCTATAAAAAATTTGTGCATTTCAGTTTGAGAACTATAAAACAAAAGATCCTTACATTTATTTGACTTTTTTTTATTTTTTAAATGGACCACTTTAAAAGCAGTTTGGAAAAACACCTCAAATCTTTTTAAGATCCCATTTTACTTGTGTAACTACTTTGTGTGAGCAGATATGTTTGCAGAAGAAGAAGAAGGAGAAGTTCATGCTACATATGTGCCACCAGCTGCTACTATGGGAACAACTATAGGTACAGTGGAGTATTAAATAGATGTAATTCATGTTCCTATTTATATTGTGCTGTCATTGATTAAAAAAAAAAGATCAATAACAAAAGAGGCTTTGATTATTAGTTCCAGGTAATCACAATTTTCAAACCTTTGTATTTTTAAACACTATCCTGGCAGCCTGTTGGGGCCCTGGCCACCCTGCCCTCCACCTGTATCCGCCCCTACTGTCCAGCCAAAGTTATCGTAGCCCATCCAGCTCATGGCGTCATCACTACATATTTGAAGTTGTCTGTTATTGTCATGTTAGATGCAAACAAAAAACCACTCAAACAACTACATTTACACTCTGCACAATTTTAGCCAGATGTTTCCAAACATCCTAACTTTGGTACATAATCTTATGTTCAGTTTACCATTACTGCCTGAGAATTACAAACCACGGCTCACAGAGTGCAACAGATAAACAAATACTTGAACAACAAATACTTAAATCTCATACATGTTGTTTGCATTGATGATCTATTTATGTGCAAAATATCTTGTGACAGAAACAGATTTCCTTAGTGAAATCTAAACAAAGATGTTTATTAAACGTTTTCAGTTAAGAATGTCTTTTCAGCAGTGGCCAAAGATAGTTTTTAATCTTTTAATGCAAAAACTCTCAATGGAAAATGTGTCACATTTATTTAAACAAATTAAGCACGGCATGCATTTTGTTTAAACCTTTTTTGGATTGTCAGATTATTGGGAGCTAGTTTTGATGCTGTTTGATGTTTGTTGTGTTTCCTGTGGCTTTACTGTATAACTATGTTGCTCTCTTTATCTCTATGTTCCTTAGTGTCCAGTGTTGTCTACAATGATTTACATCCTTCTATCTTACCTGGACAGCTTGTCCACCAGTTTTTGCTTAAAACTGAGAGCCTGTCTCTTCCACTTTGTTATGGTGTCTATGGACTTGTCAGCCTTAAACTTCTTCACCATCCCAATAAAGGTCAGTAATGTTTCTCTTTGTAAAAATTGTTGGAAACCCTCAAAAACAGTCTGGTCAATAAACCCTTGATATTTCACCATTTGTTTACAACATGTAATAGCAGAATTTTCTTCTCTTGCTTCTCCTCAGTATACTTGCAGCAGTTATAAATTATGTGTACTTTCAGCATCTTCATACTTTTACTATATTAAACTTAATTGTCAGAAAAAGCAAATATAGAAATACTCAGTTTTGTTTTCTGATGGTCTTGTTTGCTTTTGTCATACAGAGGCATCAGTATTAATTTAAGTCCCCTCACAGGGGCGACAGTAGCCTAGTGGTTAGTGTACACGTCCCATCTGACTCTATCCAAGTCCAAAATATATTTTCCTCCACCTCTGCTTGTTTTGATTATAATGTTGAGTGACATTGTTGTTCTCTTTTGCTTTAGAGCTGTTTGTGAATGGTGAGCTTGATGAAGTATTGTTTGGAGGATTCAAAAGGATTGCCATACATGCAGCTGCTGCACACTTTGAGTTTGATGCCGTGAAAACCATTGTACGAGATGGACAGTCCACAGTAGAGTACCTTCAACAGGTTGAAGTTGTTTCTCGTAATAGGTGATTTTGCATTATAATCTCAGTTATGATTACACCATGATCAAACAGACTTTCTGACCTGCATAGATGATAATACATAAAGGTTACTGCTTCGTCTGTGTGCACAGACAGGTTTTAAGATCAAATCAGAGCAACTCTTAAAGGAAAACTGTAACTCTTATGAGCTACAAAATGAGCTCTGTCACTATTGAACAGTGCTCAGAATGTTGTTTCCACCTGTTTCCAGTCTTTATGCTGCTGGCTGTAGCTTTACTAATCACTATAGTTTCAAAATTGTGAGAACTGAGGTAAATTACACTTAATAACTGTGTTTACATTAACATTTCTGCACACACCATTAATAAGCCCACACAAGAGCAGGGGCGCAAATCCACAAGAAATGTAAGATCTGTGCTTTCTTTTCTAGTGTGACGGTGATCAGGCGGGCCAAAGAAATAGATGTTGTAAGTGGAGACACACGTATTGTCTTCCTGATTCATGAGAAGGAAGGCAACTTTTATCTCTGGCCTGTTATAAGACAACAGCCAATGGACACCAACGTTACAGGGATTTTAGGTGGGTGGATTTGTTTGCATGATTTAATATCAGGTACATAAAATGTTCAATCAATGTTTGCAATCACTCGCTGTTATTGAGGTTATAATTATTCACTAATATATTTTGCTATTTTTTGTATTTCCTTAGCTCTAAAGCCAGCAGTTTATGAAGAGGTACAGCAAACCCCCTCAACTATACTCAAGATCCAAAACATGGAGGTCACTGCTACCAGGTGCGTTTTGTTCAATCAATCAATCAATCAATCAATCAATCAATCAATCAATCAATCAACCAATCAATCAATCAATCAATCAATCAATCAATCAATTTGATTTCCATTGTTCCAATTTATAAATGTTATCTCAAGACACTTTAGAAAAAGAGGATGTCAAGTACGTACTCTTTGTTATATTGTTCAGAAAGCCCCAACATTAATCCAGCCCAGGATTTGGCAACATTAAGAAAAGTACCATTGTTCTGTGTTATTATGAACAAAACGATTTATTTGAGAGTGCTTTAATACACAAATATAAGATCTTTTATGTTTTTATTTGAAGATCCACAACTGTTGACTACAGTATCGCCTCTGCTCCGACACTGGACTGCTGGTTTGTGCCCCCTGAGTTCGCCTTACAGAGACCCATAAATGAGTTCATCGTTACACAAATTTAACTGGGAAAGGTGTTTAATCTCTTACAAGGATTTCATCAAAAAAAACATGTTAGACCATGGAAAAATATTTTTGACCTTTTAGTGACAAAACTTGTCCCAGATTCTTAGTTGTCTGGAAAGACCTTAATGAATAAATATTTTCCCAAAGGATTTGTCTACATTTGTCTGGTTATTGTGGGTTTTGATTTATGGTGATATTTGTGTGTGTATTAATAGGCATGGATTTTAACTTCATTTACAACTGGCATGGTAATGTAAACGCAAGAGCAGGCAGCACACAGCACGACACACTGTAATTTCTTTACCACAAGAAGTGTGAACTGTAGAGTGCTTGTAGATCAACCAGCAGTTGG
Organism: Labrus mixtus; assembly: GCF_963584025.1. Classification (NCBI taxonomy): domain Eukaryota; kingdom Metazoa; phylum Chordata; class Actinopteri; order Labriformes; family Labridae; genus Labrus; species Labrus mixtus. The sequence goes on along the minus strand of NC_083618.1, from coordinate 11,211,828 downwards.
AGTTACATAGTCAGCAGCACATAAAAGTATAACATATCTGATACGATGCAAAGGTGTCACCAAAGCTAATGTTCCCAGTTTATATTTCAAACCCTACAGCATAGCATAAAGCATAGCAGCTACATCTGTAAAGAATCGTTGGGCTTTAGACCTGTAGCGAAAAAAACAGCAATCTTCTGTATAGCCATGTTACAGACATAAAGTATATTCAATTCAGTCTCTGAGAATCATAACAGTTTTCAGAAGACACCCTGAGGATTCAAAAACATTTCTGAGAGATATATCATTGTTCTAAAAGGCATGCATCCAAGGTGGAACGGCAGCGAAGATGCAAGGCGGAGAGGAGCGTGCATGAGGAGTTTCAGGACAATTAGACTAACGGATTGTGCTATTGGGCTATTTTTTCCTTTCTCCCTGCTTATGTTTAACCTTTGACTTAATGTTTATCGTAAATATAAATTTCACTGAATAGATTCTTTGGTTGTTAAAAAACTATTTTGCAGGGGACCATGATGGTTTTCTGCTTTCTTATAGTATACACTAATAAACAGGCTCAGATTTAGGAGCAGCTATGTTTTTCTTTAATTCTCTTGCTGTCATGAAAAGAATGTAATTGTGATACCCCGCTCTTTTCTTCACCCAACTTAAAGGGGACAGGGTGACATTTGAACTATTAGACAAATGTATAATTTGCTATAACTATACACTAGCACAAATAAACTAGCACAAATAAACTCACCCTTGACTACAAAACAATAGTCAAGGGTGAGCTGCATAGAGCATTTAAGAATGAGTGTTATCAATATCAGTTCTCTACTGTTGAATCTATCTCTCCCTCATTCAAATTTGAGAGCTTTGGGTAGTTTCTTGGTGAGTTAGTAGAGATAAGCGGGAAGCTAGTGTTTTCCATTCTGAAGTCATGATGACACAATGCACACGTCATTTATTTGTTAAAATGTTAAATATTAACCCATGAAACTTTATTTCATGGGTTAAAGATGTAATTCATTATTGATGTAAGAATGATAATCAATTTGATAATAAATGCTGTACAGTTTAAAATATTGCATGTATTTAATCATTGTGTTGCAGTAATGATATTGAGAATTTGAATTGAATCTCATGATGGCCATATAGACCACCTGTCTTTTGGATCTTTCGAAATAAGAGCTCTTGAACTGAAAGACATTAACCTATCTGACTAAATCTTATTTGACTTGACTTAAACATAAGAACAGTCAAACTTTAAGGGAGCGGTTTGAGAGTGTGGCTGCAGGATATGATATGCGCTTCGTATCATACATACATGTGTACATCGTATCGTGAGGATCCCTCAGCCATGTTTGGTTCTCGTGCTAAGGCTATGTTACAACAGGCCCAAGAAGCGAGTCACTGTTCCCACAAGGTTTCTGGTGCACTGGTCAAGCTTTGCAGGAGGTGATGGACTGGACAGTCCAGCAGGCCCCCTGCCCCAATACAAGGGCCAAGCTGGGACTCTGGGACATGAGAGCTACCTTTGATGCTTGCTGTGGTAGAGGATGAGTTAAAGGCAAGCCATGTGAGGGGGCCCAGATCAAAGGACAGCCTAAGCCCCCGCCTCGCCCCTGATGCCAGTCCGGGTCCAGCCTGCCACTGCCGGTCTGGTGCATGTCTCACAGCTTGGAGGACACTGGGTGCGAGCCCCTGGGTAATTTTCTACCATGACCCAGTGGTATCATATTAAATTTGCCCGTCCTCCTCCGACCTCAAGGAACCCAACTGTCTTCACAGTGATGAATCCAAAATTCAAGACTGTGCTCAAGGCTGGAATTTCCCCTCTGCTGGTGAAGGTGACCATCAGAGTAGTTCCACCAGGAACAAGCAAGCTGGTTTTTATTCCCGGTATTTTCTCATCCCAAAAAGGGATGGGAATCTCTGTCCCATTTTAGATCTGAGGGGGCTCAACAAATAACTCAGACGTTTGCCATGCAAGATGTTGACTGTCGCGAGGGTTAAACAATCCATCTGGAGGGGAGATTGGTTCGTCACGATGCCTATTTCCAGATTCACATCCCGGAAGGGCACTGGCGGTTCCTCAGTTTCATCTTCGGAAGAAAGACATACCAATTCCTCCCATACGGGATCTCCCTAGCTCCCCGCACCAGGTGCACGGAAGCAGTTCTGTTGCCGCTGCGACTGAAAGGGATCAGGATTCTGAATTATTTGGACGACTGGCTCCTGTGTGCACGTTCAGAGGAGCAATGTCGGGCTCATTTGTCCTTGCTCCTGGATGGCCTACAGCATCTAGGCCTGCATCTCAACTGGAATTAGAGCAGGCTGGAGCCATCACAAAGGACGCAGTTTCTGGGCCTCATAATGGATTACCAGACTGCACAACTTGATTGACTCAGGAGAGACAGGTGGCCCTCAGGGGATGTCTCTCACATTTCAAACTGGGGGCAAGGGTCACATGGGGACTGTCTCTCCGCCTCCTGGGGCTTATGGCATGTAAGTGTGACGGTGTGACCGCATCAGCCTACATCAACAGGCAGGGTAGCCTGTGTTCCCCACGCCTGTGCAAACTGGCACACCGGCTGTGGCTTTGGCCATATCCCAGGTTTGGATCCCTGAGGGCGGTTCATGTGCCAGGGGTGAACAATCTGAGAGCGGATCAGCTGTCCAGGGGGGGTTCAGACCCAGGAGGTTGGAGGCTACACCCTCAGTTGGTTACAGGTATCTGGCACCACTTTGGACGAGCTGCAGTCGACCTGTTTGCATCGCAGGAATCCACCCACTGTACCCTGTTCTTCTCGCTAGGGAAAGACAGTCCTCCTTTGGGAGTGGACGCCATTGCTCACGCATGGCGAAAGGCCCCGCTTTAGGCTTTCCCCCCTTTCATGCTCCTTCCACCTCTTCTGTAAAGAGAGAGAATGGAGGAAATGAGGCTTGTCCTAGTGATGGTTAGCGGAGATCTGCTAGACGGGACTCCTTGGGAACTTCTAGTGTGGCAGGATTTGCTGTCACTGGCAAACAGGACTCTGTTCAATGCCTTGAGAGGAAAAGGGCTGTTAGCCATGCGGCTGTCACAGTCGGTGGACCAAACTCTGCAGGGGGCTCGTGGCCCATCAACGAGGGCGCTCTATGGTCACAGGTGGAGGGTCTTTATGACATGTTGCAAGGAACATCAGGTAGATCCTCTGGCATGCTCAGCCCCGGAGATTCTGCAGTTTTTGCAGAAGCTCATGGATGCGGTGAAGTCACCCTCCACGCTAAGGGGTATGGTGGCGGCTATCAAGGCAGCCCGTATAGGAGGATGCCAATTATCCGAGGAAGTTGGCAACCTTGTGCCCCAATTCCTCAAGGGGGCCAGAAGGCATATTGGCCGTCAGTGTAGATCTTCTCTCGCCTTGGAGCTGGTTCTAAAGGCTGTGGAATGAACTCCGTTCGAGCCCCTGGATCCTGTTGACTTGAAGTGATTATCCCTTAAGTCTGCCCTACTGCTGGCACTGGCCACCGCCAGGCGGATTGGAGAGCTTCAGGCTTTCTCCATTCATGCGGACCTCTGCAGGATCCCACCAGAGTGGTCAGGGGTGGTCCTGCAGCTGAATCCAGCATTTCTCCCCAAAAGTGTCAGTTTTAATTTTTCCTTGTCTGTCAGCCTGACGTGGCTGTTCAGAGTGGAAACCTCTCAGACTGGCTGGCCTTGGTAGCGTATCGTGCTTTGGCATTAGGTAGCAATAACTTTTTTTTTGCTTGACACCATGGCATTGAATTCATTTATTTATTTTACTGAACTTGTTAATTTTGGTTAGTTATGTGTGTGATTCCCAGCAGTATGCATGTGTTCACGTGGGCGGGAGTGTGTTTCTGTGGGTGGGCGTGTTTTTATCCTGTGTACCAGTGAGAGAGAGAAAAGAAGAGCTTGACCTTTAAAAAAATATTTACACATGCTGTCCTTGTCCGTCAGAGTTTAAAAGGCCATTTCAGCTGTCTTGCTTGCACTCTTGTAAGCCCCATCATGGCAAGAGCTGTGATGCAAGTAACCCTCTTTGGGCTGCTGCTGGCTTTGGTAACCACACTACCAAACAAGGTAAGATACTTATATTACCTCGTGTAAAAGAGCTGCATAGAAACTGTACAATCAATCCAGCAAATTAATTTATACATTTCAGAGGCTTTGGTGTTCTTATTTTTCTGTATGTTACACCACACTAAACTTTGTCCTGATAAATGCCTGCAGGCTCAATAACTTGAGTGTTGCTTCATGTTTGTGTGTTTGTGCATTTCAGACTTGGCATTTAGTAAGATTTGGCAACTATAGTAGCTACTATAGTATAATTCCTTTTAGCATATATTCTAAAAGGAATTGTTGAAAGTTGACATTTAAAAGTTCTCATAAGTTACATGGGTTCTCTTCATGTGTGTGTGTGTGTTTGTGTGTGTGTGTTTGTGTGTGTGTGTTTGTGTGTGTGTGTGTGTGTGTGTGTGTGTGTGTGTGTGTGTGTGTGTGTGCGTGTGTGTGTGTGTGTGTGGTTTTGTGTGTGTGTGTTTGTGTGTGTGCGCACGTGTGTGTGTTTGTGTGTGTGTGTGTGTGTTTGTGTGTGTGTGTGTGCGTGCGCGTGTGTGTGTGTGTGTGTGTGTGTGTGTGTGTGTGTGTGTGTGTGTGTGTGTGGTTTTGTGTGTGTGTGTTTGTGTGTGTGCGCACGTGTGTGTGTTTGTGTGTGTGTGTGTGTGTGTGTGTGTGTGTGTGTGTGTGTGTGTGCGTGTGGGTGGGTGTGAATATGTTTACACAGTGACATTGTGAGGACTTATCCCCCTTTTTAAGGACATAAAATGCCCCCATGATGTTAATCATTAAGTAAGACCTATGGGATAAAGGAAGTGTGCCATGTGAATCTACTGGATGGAAAAAAAGAACTGGGTGTTTCTGCGTTTAAACCAATAACATTTTACCAATGCCGTCTGCCTTTGGTTAAAGACAGGGTTGGTAATTTTCTCTAGATACACTTTTTAAGATTTTGGTTAAAATTGACTTTAGGTCCTGACAGAAATTAAAAATTCATGTGCTCTGAAAAAGGAACAAAGAAAATCCGTCATCTGTAGCAATTGTAAGCCTGTAAAAACCTCGACCAATGTCTGCAACGAGGCACCAATTTGATGGACCATTCATGCCTTCCTCGCTCCCTGCTCGTTCTCTACCCCATGTATGCACGAGCCCACACTCAAAGCATGAGCTGAGGTTCCCACTGAGGGAATGCTACTTTCGTAATCATGCTAGTTTTCCAAAGGCAGGGTGGGTCATTTTCTAAATCTAGCATGATTTTGAAGTACTATAGCATTCCCTCAGTGCTTCGTCTGCACCCACCCCATCCCCTCTGTGCTCCCTAAAAAGCCACACACACCCCTCACTTACATGCAAAAGCGCCATTGGTCCAGAAGCGGACCTCAGGTTGTGCTTTCAGTGTGGGCTGGTGCATGCAAGGGGTAGAGAACAAGTGGGGAGACAGGGAGGAATGATTGGTTCATCAAATTGGTGCCTCATGGCAGACATTGGTCGAAGTTTTTACAGGCTTACAACTGCTACAGATGGCGGATTTTCTTTGTTCCTTTTTTAGACCAAAAGCTTAAAAAGTGTATCTGGAGAAAATGACCAACCCTGCCTTTAACATCATCATCTGACCTTTGGTTAGTTGGTCCTCGGCCAGAGAGATTAAACAAGCCAATTACTTGATTGTGAAATGGGCCTCCTGTATTTGCTCAGGATGACTGGGACATCTACAACTTTCACATCAACTCAACAGTGAGCAGTCGTTATGCAACCACAGTCATCACAAGCCGTGTGGCCAATCGAATGGACGAGTCAAAGGAAATAGAATTTCAAGTCCGGATTCCCAAGAATGCCTTCATCAGTAAATTCAGAATGTGTGTACATAATGACTAATTCATTAACAATAAATGTAAACATTTAATCATGAAATAAATCATGGGTCATTATTAATATTTATACCAACATAAGCTTGTCCTCGGTCTTCAGGTTTATAGATGGCCAGGCATACGATGGGGTTGTGAAATCTAAGGAGGCGGCTAAGCAGCAGTACACTGATGCTGTGTCACAAGGCCAGAGCGCTGGGATTGTCAGGTACATGGATCAATAGACTGAAACAGTATATTGCCAGGTCTTGGCAATATACAAATGATTTCTAGATTATATATCCTATAAGATCTTGTGTGTCCTTTTCATTAGAGAGGAACAAAGTGAAAAATATTCTTGAAAGTATAAAAAATGTTCTTTTTCTGACTTTTCTTAGATATCTATTTTTGATGTTAAAATCCTTCAACTTAAACAATCTAAGAAAATAAAATAAAATAATTGTAATTGCTTCCATGGGCTTTACTCCTGATGAAGGGTCAGATGTACGAACTGTTTTAATTTAAGGGACCCACTGCTTTAATGCCATGATAATCCTCTCTGTAAAAGTTCTGTAGGGAGGACTCTTGAAGAATTCAAGACCTCTGTGAATGTAGCAGCTCACAAAAAGGTCACTTTTGAACTTACATATGAGGAACTACTGACACGCAAACTGGGCAAGTACGAGCTGCAAATCCACGCCCGACCAATGCAGCCTGTAAAAGACTTCAAGGTTTGAACATTCTGTTGGTATTTTATTCATGGATGAACCAGGAAAACAATACTTGAGTGATAACATCTCCATAACTATGTCATTTATTTCTCTAAATCAGGTTGATGTGTACATACATGAGAAAGCTGGAATCAATATCATGGAGGTTAAAGGTGGACTAAGCACCAATGCCATGGCTAATGCCATCACCAAAACACATTCAGACACACAGGTAGCAGTCTGATCTTTGTTCAACCCATTGCCCCCAATGGTTTTCTGATGGTATTTGACATTTATTCTGGCCTATTTCTCAGCCTGTCAAGGGTGTATAAATCTGAATTTTCCTGTTACCAGGCGTGGGTGTATTTCTACCCAACTGAGGACCAACAAAAGACGTGTGACCGCTGTGGAGAGCAAGGCATGAATGGAGATCTGGTTATTGTTTATGACGTCAACAGGGACAACTCATTTGGAGACATCAAGGTACAGCAAGAGTCCTATCCTTTTTTACATTTTTGACTTTTAATGAAACTGTTAGCAGCATCTCATATGTATGGCAGTTTTGCCTTTGCCTTACCAACAATCTTTTCTAACCAGTCAAAATTTCATCTTACTCTTCCTTAGAAGTCATCAGGGTACTTCGTTCATCACTTTGCTCCATCTAATCTTGCCCGAATACCAAAAAATGTGGCATTCATTATTGATCAAAGTGGCTCAATGCATGGCAGAAAAATACAACAGGTACAGTTTATGAGAGTGTGATTTTGTGACAAATTACTACAAGAACTTTGAGGCATTTTTTAATTTTCAGCCTGTGGCATTTAATATACCAACTACAAATACAAATCTTCTGAGATGAACAAAAGCTGTAATGTTTGAATGTTGTTTTTAACCAGACCCGAACTGCATTGATTCGTATCTTGAATGACCTGGCAGAAGAAGACCACTTTGGTCTGATCACTTTTGATGGCTCCATTTTTCACTGGAAACGAGAGCTTGTTCAGGCTACGGAAGAAAACCTGGCTAGTGCCAAAACCTTTGCACAGCGGATACGAGATAGAGGAGGTGAGGTTTTTTTGTAGGGAAAATACTTTTTTATGAGACAGTCACATTTGACAGCAGAATGTTAGCGTTGAAGCATTTTTGTTGTCGTTCTATTTCAGCCACGGACATTAACCAAGCAGTTTTAGAAGGAGCACGAATGCTGAATGCAAATCCCAGAGAAGGCTCAGCATCTATTCTCATACTGCTCACAGATGGAGACCCAACCTCAGGTTATAATGAAAAAAAACATGCATGTCAGATATATGCATTGCATTGAGTGCTCTAAAAATACTATCTTACATTTTTAAGCTGACAATCAATGGCTTGACATCTTCTTTCTGCTGGCTAAACTCCATACTTGTGTGACTTGTGTTTATTACAGTGTGATGTTCATAATAACAACTGCATTCTGTGATGACACCATTATGAGCTCATCACAGATTAATGGTTTGATTTTACTGTCGAAGGGAAATTGAGTTCAGTTTTAATCGTCAAACTTCATGTTGGTCTTCTGTCTGCAGGGGTGATAAATCTGGAAGTAATTCAGTCAAATGTAAGAAAGGCTATTGCAGGTAAATTCCCTCTCTACTGCCTCGGTTTTGGTTTTGATGTCAATTTTGAGTTCCTTGAAAAGATGTCACTGCAGAACAACGGTGTGGCTCGACGGATTTATGAAGACTCTGATGCTGAGTTACAACTCAAGGTAATTTAAATCCCTCACACTATAAATATTTGTTACATTTCAATGGAAAAACTGCTCTTACTCTGCTGTGGAAAAACTAGACATTAAACCAGAGTCCAAACTGTATGTCAACAGGGTTTCTATGAAGAGGTGGCAACTCCTTTGTTAACAGATGTGACAATGGTTTATGAGGGTGGGATTAATCTAACCCAGACTAACTTCAGCCAGTATTATAATGGCTCTGAGATTGTTGTGGCAGGTCAGATCACTGACAACGACATCGGAACCTTCACTCCACAAGTTGTGGCCGTTTCGGTAAGGACAAATCCACACTCGCCTGAGCTTTCAATTTCTTAGCGCTATGTAAAATGTAAAAATAACTGACATCTGAATGTATTTGTTCAATGACAGAGAAATAGAAAGGTGGTGTTTCCTGGAACAAATGTTACAGTGGAGTCAGCCGATGTGTCTGACAGTAACATCCAGAGAGTTTGGGCCTACCTCACAGTAAAACAGCTTCTAGAGAAAGAGTGAGTGTGATGTCCAACATCTTTTAAAAATATATATTTATCCATTCATTATTTTCAACAATTGTTTTTTGAATGGCTACAACCCCTCATAGTTTGATTTGATTAATTAAATGCAAACTCTGTTTTCTACATAATATAATGTAATGAAATTGAAAAAAGAAAGTACTGAAACATGATTTTATTAATTAGCTGTCACTCATTCAACCATTACCTAAGCCCTTGGGACTGTTTACTAGTCAGTCAAGCCTTTTGTTTTCACAGGACAGGTAAGAAGATTTACAATTCCAAAGTTTAAAGTGTAATTTTAAAAATAGTTCTTACATTTTAGCCATAGAAGCAAAACAAAAGTAGATATACACGGTTGACAACTTTAATTTGGTGGCAAATATCGTTGCTGTCCCTTACAGAATTTACCAGACATGTAGTAGCCTGCAGGCTTATGGCTATTTCACACCTTGCAGGGCAACTGACTGTTCAGCGGCTTAAATGCAAGAGCTTTGCATACAAAAGCAAAACCTAGAAAAACTTTTTCACTGGATGTGGAAGTTGAATACAGTGTTTGTAAAATGTTAAAAAAAACAGTTATATGTTGGGTGTTCTGGGTGGTAAAACGATACTGGTGACTGGAAACCCCCAGCATCTTTCTTCTTCTTTCTTATTTCAAACATACACAACTTGTGCCACAGACTGCGGTTATCTGGACCTGAGAAGGAGAACGCTAAGAAAGAGGCCTTGGAGCTGTCGCTGAAATACAGCTTTGTGACCCCACTCACATCCATGGTGGTCACCAAGCCTCCTGGGGAGAGCTCAGATGTGCTCAATAAACCCAAGGAAGGTGAAGCACCTCAGACCCCAACCTCTAATGCGGGGCATTACGTACCCGTGGCTATTCCAGGTAGTTCTAGAATGTTGTTTGATGGTGAGTAACACAAATGTGAACAGAACAGCAAACACAGTGCAAAACAGCAAATTAATTGTATAACTATAATTTAAAATGTAAGTGTGGATTTCAACAAAATAAATTATGTGACTTAACTAATCGACAATTAATAAACACTTCATTAAATAACTTATTATTAATTCACAGTTTTCAATTAAATATTTGATAACAAGTTCCTTTTAACAAATAAAAAAATCTAATGATAGGCTTTGTGATTAATCAATCGTAATTGTACTCTATTCTTCTCTTAATTAAGTGTTCACTTAAATGCTCCCTTTATTCCCTGAAACTGTATCTAAAATCTGATTACCTTACCAACCTTCCTCTCCACATACACACACATGCTAGCTGAGGAGGATTATTGTAAATGACATGATCTATAAAATGATCCAAAAGAACATGATGTTTATATGGGGTAGCTTTGGCTCAGCGGTAGAGTCAGTCATCTCTCAACAGGAAGGTCAGGGGGTCAATCCCCAGCTCCTGCAGTCAAATTTCAAAGTGTCCTTGGACAAGACACCTAACCCCATTGTGCCCACTGTATGAATGAGATTAGTTAAGACACAAGTCTCTGCCTTCAGTGTGTAAATGTGGTGTGAATAGGAGAATGTGACCTGAGCTGTAAAAAGTGTATTGAGCAGTCACAAGACTAGAAAAACGCTACACAAGTTCAAGTCCTTTTAACATTTTACACATGTCACTGATCATATGCCACCGTTTTGTTAAAAGGAAACTCATTCCCACAAATTTAATTGGCTTTTAGTTCAGATTATTTTGTCGAACTGAAGCTAATCAACTAATCAGATTGAAGAAGTTCATGAATTGCATGAATGTTTTTTATTTTGGTTATTCATTAAAGAATATCAAGAGTTAAAAATATTCATGTAAATAGTCAACTTACAGAAACAGAAACAAAAAACTTCACATGCTTAAACTTGTCCATTTCACACATTAAAATTCAAATAAATCAATGACCAAAACAGGAATAGGCTGAAGTCCAAGGCTTATTTCTGCCTATCCTGTAAAAATCCTTCATATAAGTCAGAACATAAACAATCCAACAAAAATAAAACAAAAACAAAAGCAGATAAACTCTAAAGTATTTCTTAATTATTCATAATTTCACGTTGTAATCATTAATTAATTTGCATTTTTAGTTGTTTTTTTAACTCAACAGAGAACTAAACAATTTGAACTCGTCACTATGGCTGTTCCATAATTTGACTCCCCAAACTGAGGCGCATCTATGTATTTTATGTTGATTCTCGCTTTGCATGTTACAAACATACATGACCCTCTTAAATTATAATTGCCTTCCCGTAATTTAAAAAAATGTTGAATAACAACAGGAAGACTTTTATTTTTAGATCGATGAAGTATTGTTAATGTTTTTAAATACACGATATCTACAAATTTAAGGGTAGAAGACCTTATGAACAATGGATTAGTAGAATCATAGTAACCAGATTTGTTTATGACTCTTACAGCTCTTTTCTCGAGTTGAATTATTATTAACTCTTAATAAAGATGAAAAGTAGGAAAAAAGAGAACAGTGAACATGTAGAAGTCATAGGAAGTTAGAAATAACCAACAAAAAATAGGCTAATGCAGTAAGTCTACCTGTTATGCAATAATTCTCACATTATTAACAATATGCAATTTATTGTGATTAATTAATGTAACAGCGCTTCTTGAATGAGGTTGATTATCCTAGGTTGGCTTGCCGTTAACTATAACACTAAACATACTTAATTAAATATATCGTCGGGTGTGGGTAAGTAAAAGCACGGGGACAACTTCTGCTGTGAGTCTCACATACTTTAATGTCTGTCCGTAACAAAGCATGATATCCAGACTGCACAACAACAGCGACACCTTACAATAATTCTCACATTATTAACAATATGCAATTTATTGTGATTATTCATTTAAAAGCCTGTAATGAATAATTTTATTCTTTGAATCATGTCAGCACAAACGTTGTTTTCATTCTGTGTAGCAAGGCGAGTTTTAGACTTTCACCCAAAATGCTTCTTAACAATCTGTGCCAATTACAAGTTCAGACGTCATAATTCTTGACATGAAAAGAGTCTGAAAAAAAAATAAAAGAAAAACCATCCCTTGTTGTCCCCTTTGATTCCAACTCATATGGGACTGATGAAAGGAAAGACTGCAGTCACTTGAAATTGGTATTTCTATATTGTTAGAACAAAGCGTCAACAAATATTTGTTTTAAATAAAATTTACATGCAAGACAAAAAATCTCCTTTTCCAGTTACAGATGATTACACAGACGTTGCCATGGATTATGGTAATATTTTTCTTTTCTATTTCTTTCTGATCTGTTTTTTTTCATTGAAATAATGTTACAAAACGTGTCTGATTAGACAAAAAGCACTAAGTCAACACATACCTCCATCAATTTGTGTGTCCTCTTAATTTGTCCCATGAAAAGTGAATGAATAGAAACTTCCTGTATCTGTATCGTAACACACAAAGGGAAAGGTTACAATTCATATGTGCAAGAATCAAATAACTAAATAGAAAAGGTCTATACAAATGTTAATGTAAAATATCATTAAAAGTATTTCATCTTTAATCACACACTTTTTTTTGTGAGAGATTTCCCAGACAATACTGTAGGGGAAAAAAAGAAAGAATTGGCTTTGATTTCATATTTAATGAGTTACTGTGAAGTGGCTTTACATCACATAAATTAGTTGTTATAACTTTGCCCATACTGAAAGAAGAACTTACAGGGCAGAACGCCGAGATGTTATGAAGAACACTCTAATGTCAGCTTCCCTTCACCAAACATCCTGTTTTTTGACCAGACTCAAAAAATGAAATGTATAGATTTACATGTGCAAATTGTTTTGCTGAGAAGGCTGTAAAAAATTTGTGCATTTCAGTTTGAGAACTATAAAACAAAAGATCCTTACATTTATTTGACTTTTTATTTTATTTTTAAATGGACCACTTTAAAAGCAGTTTGGAAAAACACCTCAAATCTTTTTAAGATCCCATTTTACTTGTGTAACTACTTTGTGTGAGCAGATATGTTTGCAGAAGAAGAAGAAGGAGAAGTTCATGCTACATATGTGCCACCAGCTGCTACTATGGGAACAACTATAGGTACAGTGGAGTATTAAATAGATGTAATTCATGTTCCTATTTATATTGTGCTGTCATTGATTAAAAAAAAAAGATCAATAACAAAAGAGGCTTTGATTATTAGTTCCAGTTAATCACAATTTTCAAACCTTTGTATTTTTAAACACTATCCTGGCAGCCTGTTGGGGCCCTGGCCACCCTGCCCTCCACCTGTATCCGCCCCTACTGTCCAGCCAAAGTTATCGTAGCCCATCCAGCTCATGGCGTCATCACTACATATTTGAAGTTGTCTGTTATTGTCATGTTAGATGCAAACAAAAGACCACTCAAACAACTACATTTACACTCTGCACAATTTTTGCCAGATGTTTCCAAACATCCTAACTTTGGTACATAATCTTATGTTCAGTTTACCATTACTGCCTGAGAATTACAAACCACGGCTCACAGAGTGCAACAGATAAACAAATACTTGAACAACAAATACTTAAATCTCATACATGTTGTTTGCATTGATGATCTATTTATGTGCAAAATATCTTGTGACAGAAACAGATTTCCTTAGTGAAATCTAAACAAAGATGTTTATTAAACGTTTTCAGTTAAGAATGTCTTTTCAGCAGTGGCCAAAGATAGTTTTTAATCTTTTAATGCAAAAACTCTCAATGGAAAATGTGTCACATTTATTTAAACAAATTAAGCACGGCATGCATTTTGTTTAAACCTTTTTTGGATTGTCAGATTATTGGGAGCTAGTTTTGATGCTGTTTGATGTTTGTTGTGTTTCCTGTGGCTTTACTGTATAACTATGTTGCTCTCTTTATCTCTATGTTCCTTAGTGTCCAGTGTTGTCTACAATGATTTACATCCTTCTATCTTACCTGGACAGCTTGTCCACCAGTTTTTGCTTAAAACTGAGAGCCTGTCTCTTCCACTTTGTTATGGTGTCTATGGACTTGTCAGCCTTAAACTTCTTCACCATCCCAATAAAGGTCAGTAATGTTTCTCTTTGTAAAAATTGTTGGAAACCCTCAAAAACAGTCTGGTCAATAAACCCTTGATATTTCACCATTTGTTTACAACATGTAATAGCAGAATTTTCTTCTCTTGCTTCTCCTCAGTATACTTGCAGCAGTTATAAATTATGTGTACTTTCAGCATCTTCATACTTTTACTATATTAAACTTAATTGTCAGAAAAAGCAAATATAGAAATACTCAGTTTTGTTTTCTGATGGTCTTGTTTGCTTTTGTCATACAGAGGCATCAGTATTAATTTAAGTCCCCTCACAGGGGCGACAGTAGCCTAGTGGTTAGTGTACACATCCCATCTGACTCTATCCAAGTCCAAAATATATTTTCCTCCACCTCTGCTTGTTTTGATTATAATGTTGAGTTACATTGTTGTTCTCTTTTGCTTTAGAGCTGTTTGTGAATGGTGAGCTTGATGAAGTATTGTTTGGAGGATTCAAAAGGATTGCCATACATGCAGCTGCTGCACACTTTGAGTTTGATGCCGTGAAAACCATTGTACGAGATGGACAGTCCACAGTAGAGTACCTTCAACAGGTTGAAGTTGTTTCTCGTAATAGGTGATTTTGCATTATAATCTCAGTTATGATTACACCATGATCAAACAGACTTTCTGACCTGCATAGATGATAATACATAAAGGTTACTGCTTCGTCTGTGTGCACAGACAGGTTTTAAGATCAAATCAGAGCAACTCTTAAAGGAAAACTGTAACTCTTATGAGCTACAAAATGAGCTCTGTCACTATTGAACAGTGCTCAGAATGTTGTTTCCACCTGTTTCCAGTCTTTATGCTGCTGGCTGTAGCTTTACTAATCACTAAAATTGTGAGAACTGAGGTAAATTACACTTAATAACTGTGTTTACATTAACATTTCTGCACACACCATTAATAAGCCCACACAAGAGCAGGGGCGCAAATCCACAAGAAATGTAAGATCTGTGCTTTCTTTTCTAGTGTGACGGTGATCAGGCGGGCCAAAGAAATAGATGTTGTAAGTGGAGACACACGTATTGTCTTCCTGATTCATGAGAAGGAAGGCAACTTTTATCTCTGGCCTGTTATAAGACAACAGCCAATGGACACCAACGTTACAGGGATTTTAGGTGGGTGGATTTGTTTGCATGATTTAATATCAGGTACATAAAATGTTCAATCAATGTTTGCAATCACTCGCTGTTATTGAGGTTATAATTATTCACTAATATATTTTGCTATTTTTTGTATTTCCTTAGCTCTAAAGCCAGCAGTTTATGAAGAGGTACAGCAAACCCCCTCAACTATACTCAAGATCCAAAACATGGAGGTCACTGCTACCAGGTGCGTTTTGTTCAATCAATCAATCAATCAATCAATCAATCAATCAATCAATCAATCAATCAATCAATCAATCAATCAATCAACCAATCAATCAATCAATCAATCAATCAATCAATCAATTTGATTTCCATTGTTCCAATTTATAAATGTTATCTCAAGACACTTTAGAAAAAGAGGATGTCAAGTACGTACTCTTTGTTATATTGTTCAGAAAGCCCCAACATTAATCCAGCCCAGGATTTGGCAACATTAAGAAAAGTACCATTGTTCTGTGTTATTATGAACAAAACGATTTATTTGAGAGTGCTTTAATACACAAATATAAGATCTTTTATGTTTTTATTTGAAGATCCACAACTGTTGACTACAGTATCGCCTCTGCTCCGACACTGGACTGCTGGTTTGTGCCCCCTGAGTTCGCCTTACAGAGACCCATAAATGAGTTAATCGTTACACAAATTTAACTGGGAAAGGTGTTTAATCTCTTACAAGGATTTCATCAAAAAAAACATGTTAGACCATGGAAAAATATTTTTGACCTTTTAGTGACAAAACTTGTCCCAGATTCTTAGTTGTCTGGAAAGACGTTAATGAATAAATATTTTCCCAAAGGATTTGTCTACATTTGTCTGGTTATTGTGGGTTTTGATTTATGGTGATATTTGTGTGTGTATTAATAGGCATGGATTTTAACTTCATTTACAACTGGCATGGTAATGTAAACGCAAGAGCAGGCAGCACACAGCACGACACACTGTAATTTCTTTACCACAAGAAGTGTGAACTGTAGAGTGCTTGTAGATCAACCAGCAGTTGGAGTTACATAGTCAGCAGCACATAAAAGTATAACATATCTGATACGATGCAAAGGTGTCACCAAAGCTAATGTTCCCAGTTTATATTTCAAACCCTACAGCATAGCATAAAGCATAGCAGCTACATCTGTAAAGAATCGTTGGGCTTTAGACCTGTAGCGAAAAAAAACAGCAATCTTCTGTATAGCCATGTTACAGACATAAAGTATATTCAATTCAGTCTCTGAGAATCATAACAGTTTTCAGAAGAAACCCTAAGGATTCAAAAACATTTCTGAGAGATATATCATTGTTCTAAAAGGCATGCATCCAAGGTGGAACGGCAGCGAAGATGCAAGGCGGAGAGGAGCGTGCATGAGGAGTTTCAGGACAATTAGACTAACGGATTGTGCTATTGGGCTATTTTTTCCTTTCTCCCTGCTTATGTTTAACCTTTGATTTAATGTTTATCGTAAATATAAATTTCACTGAATAGATTCTTTGGTTGTTAAAAAACTATTTTGCAGGGGACCATGATGGTTTTCTGCTTTCTTATAGTATACACTAATAAACAGGCTCAGATTTAGGAGCAGCTATGTTTTTCTTTAATTCTCTTGCTGTCATGAAAAGAATGTAATTGTGATACCCCGCTCTTTTCTTCACCCAACTTAAAGGGGACAGGGTGACATTTGAACTATTAGACAAATGTATAATTTGCTATAACCATACACTAGCACAAATAAACTAGCAGAAATAAACTCACCCTTGACTACAAAACAATAGTCAAGGGTGAGCTGCATAGAGCATTTAAGAATGAGTGTTATCAATATCAGTTCTCTACTGTTGAATCTATCTCTCCCTCATTCAAATTTGAGAGCTTTGGGTAGTTTCTTGGTGAGTTAGTAGAGATAAGCGGGAAGCTAGTGTTTTCCATTCTGAAGTCATGATGACACAATGCACACGTCATTTATTTGTTAAAATGTTAAATATTAACCCATGAAACTTTATTTCATGGGTTAAAGATGTAATTCATTATTGATGTAAGAATGATAATCAATTTGATAATAAATGCTGTACAGTTTAAAATATTGCATGTATTTAATCATTGTGTTGCAGTAATGATATTGAGAATTTGAATTGAATCTCATGATGGCCATATAGACCACCTGTCTTTTGGATCTTTCGAAATAAGAGCTCTTGAACTGAAAGACATTAACCTATCTGACTAAATCTTATTTGACTTGACTTAAACATAAGAACAGTCAAACTTTAAGGGAGCGGTTTGAGAGTGTGGCTGCAGGATATGATATGCGCTTCGTATCATACATACATGTGTACATCGTATCGTGAGGATCCCTCAGCCATGTTTGGTTCTCGTGCTAAGGCTATGTTACAACAGGCCCAAGAAGCGAGTCACTGTTCCCACAAGGTTTCTGGTGCACTGGTCAAGCTTTGCAGGAGGTGATGGACTGGACAGTCCAGCAGGCCCCCTGCCCCAATACAAGGGCCAAGCTGGGACTCTGGGACATGAGAGCTACCTTTGATGCTTGCTGTGGTAGAGGATGAGTTAAAGGCAAGCCATGTGAGGGGGCCCAGATCAAAGGACAGCCTAAGCCCCCGCCTCGCCCCTGATGCCAGTCCGGGTCCAGCCTGCCACTGCCGGTCTGGTGCATGTCTCACAGCTTGGAGGACACTGGGTGCGAGCCCCTGGGTAATTTTCTACCATGACCCAGTGGTATCATATTAAATTTGCCCGTCCTCCTCCGACCTCAAGGAACCCAACTGTCTTCACAGTGATGAATCCAAAATTCAAGACTGTGCTCAAGGTTGGAATTTCCCCTCTGCTGATGAAGGTGACCATCAGAGTAGTTCCACCAGGCAACAAGCAAGCTGGTTTTTATTCCCGGTATTTTCTCATCCCAAAAAGGGATGGGAATCTCTGTCCCATTTTAGATCTGAGGGGGCTCAACAAATAACTCAGACGTTTGCCATGCAAGATGTTGACTGTCGCGAGGGTTAAACAATCCATCTGGAGGGGAGATTGGTTCGTCACGATGCCTATTTCCAGATTCACATCCCGGAAGGGCACTGGCGGTTCCTCAGTTTCATCTTTGGAAGAAAGACATACCAATTCCTCCCATACGGGATCTCCCTAGCTCCCCGCACCAGGTGCACGGAAGCAGTTCTGTTGCCGCTGCGACTGAAAGGGATCAGGATTCTGAATTATTTGGACGACTGGCTCCTGTGTGCACGTTCAGAGGAGCAATGTCGGGCTCATTTGTCCTTGCTCCTGGATGGCCTACAGCATCTAGGCCTGCATCTCAACTGGAATTAGAGCAGGCTGGAGCCATCACAAAGGACGCAGTTTCTCGGCCTCATAATGGATTACCAGACTGCACAACTTGATTGACTCAGGAGAGACAGGTGGCCCTCAGGGGATGTCTCTCACATTTCAAACTGGGGGCAAGGGTCACATGGGGACTGTCTCTCCGCCTCCTGGGGCTTATGGCATGTAAGTGTGACGGTGTGACCGCATCAGCCTCAACAGGCAGGGTAGCCTGTGTTCCCCACGCCTGTGCAAACTGGCACACCGGCTGTGGCTTTGGCCATATCCCAGGTTTGGATCCCTGAGGGCGGTTCATGTGCCAGGGGTGAACAATCTGAGAGCGGATCAGCTGTCCAGGGGGGGTTCAGACCCAGGAGGTTTGAGGCTACACCCTCAGTTGGTTGCAGGTATCTGGCACCACTTTGGACGAGCTGCAGTCGATCTGTTTGCATCGCAGGAATCCACCCACTGTACCCTGTTCTTCTCGCTAGGGAAAGACAGTCCTCCTTTGGGAGTGGACGCCGTTGCTCACCCATGGCTAAAGGCCCCGCTTTAGGCTTTCCCCCCTTTCATGCTCCTTCCACCTCTTCTGTAAAGAGAGAGAATGGAGGAAATGAGGCTTGTCCTAGTGATGGTTAGCGGAGATCTGCTAGACGGGACTCCTTGGGAACTTCTAGTGCGGCAGGATTTGCTGTCACTGGCAAACAGGACTCTGTTCAATGCCTTGAGAGGAAAAGGGCTGTTAGCCATGCAGCTGTCACAGTCGGTGGACCAAACTCTGCAGGGGGCTCGTGCCCCATCAACGAGGGCGCTCTATGGTCACAGGTGGAGGGTCTTTATGACATGTTGCAAGGAACATCAGGTAGATCCTCTGGCATGCTCAGCCCCGGAGATTCTGCAGTTTTTGCAGAAACTCATGGATGCAGTGTAGTCACCCTCTACGCTAAGGGGTATGGTGGCGGCTATCAAGGCAGCCCGTATAGGAGGATGCCAATTATTCGAGGAAGTTGGCAACCTTGTGCCCCATTTCCTCAAGGGGGCCAGAAGGCATATTGGCCGTCAGTGTAGATCTTCTCTCGCCTTGGAGCTGGTTCTAAAGGCTGTGGAATGAACTCCGTTCGAGCCCCTGGATCCTGTTGACTTGAAGTGATTATCCCTTAAGTCTGCCCTACTGCTGGCACTGGCCACCGCCAGGCGGATTGGAGAGCTTCAGGCTTTCTCCATTCATGTGGACCTCTGCAGGATCCCACCAGAGTGGTCAGGGGTGGTCCTGCAGCTGAATCCAGCATTTCTCCCCAAAAGTGTCAGTTTTAATTTTTCCTTGTCTGTTAGCCTGACGTGGCTGTTCGGAGTGGAAACCTCTCAGACTGGCTGGCCTTGGTAGCGTATCGTGCTTTGGCATTAGGTAGCAGTAACTTTTTTTTAGCTTGACACCATGGCATTGAATTCATTTATTTATTTTACTGAACTTGTTAATTTTGGTTAGTTATGTGTGTGATTCCCAGCAGTGTGCAATGTGTTCACGTGGGCGGGAGTGTGTTTCTGTGGGTGGGCGTGTTTTTATCCTGTGTACCAGTGAGAGAGAGAAAAGAAGAGTTTGACCTTTCAAAAAATATTTACACATGCTGTCCTTGTCCGTCTGAGTTTAAAAGGCCATTTCAGCTGTCTTGCTTGCACTCTTGTAAGCCCCATCATGGCAAGAGCTGTGGTGCAAGTAACCCTCTTTGGGCTGCTGCTGGCTTTGGTAACCACACTACCAAACAAGGTAAGATACTTATATTACCTCGTGTAAAAGAGCTGCATAGAAACTATACAATCAATCCAGCAAATTAATTTATACATTTCAGAGGCTTTGGTGTTCTTATTTTTCTGTATGTTACACCACACTAAACTTTGTCCTGATAAATGCCTGCAGGCTCAATAACTTGAGTGTTGCTTCATGTTTGTGTGTTTGTGTATTTCAGACTTGGCATTTAGTAAGATTTGGCAACTATGCTAAAAGGAATTGTTGAAAGTTGACATTTAAAAGTTCAGATAAGTTACAAAAATCTGTTTCTTTTGGTTTGTTTGTGTGTGTGAATATGTTTATACGGTCACATTATGGGGTCTAATCCCCCTTTTTAAGGACATAAAAATGCCCCCATGGTGTTAATCATTAAGTAAGACCTAAGGGATAAAGGAAGTGTGCCATGTGAATCTACTGGATGGAAAAAAAGAACTGGGTGTTTCTGCGTTTAAACCAATAACATTTTACCAATGCCGTCTGCCTTTGCTTAACATCATCATCTGACCTTTGGTTAGTTGGTCCTCGGCCAGAGAGATTAAACAAGCTAATTACTTGATTGTGAAA
Organism: Labrus mixtus; assembly: GCF_963584025.1. Taxonomy (NCBI): domain Eukaryota; kingdom Metazoa; phylum Chordata; class Actinopteri; order Labriformes; family Labridae; genus Labrus; species Labrus mixtus. Next base: position 11,191,097 of record NC_083618.1, on the reverse strand, counting down.
TGGGCCTCCTGTATTTGCTCAGGATGACTGGGACATCTACAGCTTTCACATCAACTCAACAGTGAGCAGTCGTTATGCAACCACAGTCATCACAAGCCGTGTGGCCAATCGAGTGGACGAGTCAAAGGAAATAGAATTTCAAGTCCGGATTCCCAAGAATGCCTTCATCAGTAAATTCAGAATGTGTGTACATAATGACTAATTCATTAACAATAAATGTAAACATTTAATCATGAAATAAATCATGGGTCATTATTAATATTTATACCAACATAAGCTTGTCCTCGGTCTTCAGGTTTATAGATGGCCAGGCATACGATGGGGTTGTGAAATCTAAGGAGGCGGCTAAGCAGCAGTACACTGATGCTGTGTCACAAGGCCAGAGCGCTGGGATTGTCAGGTACATGGATCAATAGACTGAAACAGTATATTGCCAGGTCTTGGCAATATACAAATGATTTCTAGATTATATATCCTATAAGATCTTGTGTGTCCTTTTCATTAGAGAGGAACAAAGTGAAAAATATTCTTGAAAGTATAAAAATGTTCTTTTTCTGACTTTTCTTAGATATCTATTTTTGATGTTAAAATCCTTCAACTTAAACAATCTAAGAAAATAAAATAAAATAATTGTAATTGCTTCCATGGGCTTTACTCCTGATGAAGGGTCAGATGTACGAACTGTTTTAATTTAAGGGACCCACTGCTTTAAAGCCATGATAATCCCCTCTGTAAAAGTTCTGTAGGGAGGACTCTCGAAGAATTCAAGACCTCTGTGAATGTAGCAGCTCACAAAAAGGTCACTTTTGAACTTACATATGAGGAACTACTGACACGCAAACTGGGCAAGTACGAGCTGCAAATCCACGCCCGACCAATGCAGCCTGTAAAAGACTTCAAGGTTTGAACATTCTGTTGGTATTTTATTCATGGATGAACCAGGAAAACAATACTTGAGTGATAACATCTCCATAACTATGTCATTTATTTCTCTAAATCAGGTTGATGTGTACATACATGAGAAAGCTGGAATCAATATCATGGAGGTTAAAGGTGGACTAAGCACCAATGCCATGGCTAATGCCATCACCAAAACACATTCAGACACACAGGTAGCAGTCTGATCTTTGTTCAGCCCATTGCCCCCAATGGTTTTCTGATGGTATTTGACATTTATTCTGGCCTATTTCTCAGCCTGTCAAGGGTGTATAAATCTGAATTTTCCTGTTACCAGGCGTGGGTGTATTTCTACCCAACTGAGGAACAACAAAAGACGTGTGACCGCTGTGGAGAGCAAGGCATGAATGGAGATCTGGTTATTGTTTATGACGTCAACAGGGACAACTCATTTGGAGACATCAAGGTACAGCAAGAGTCCTATCTTTTTTTTTTTACATTTTTGACTTTTAATGAAACTGTTAGCAGCATCTCATATGTATGGCAGTTTTGCCTTTGCCTTACCAACAATCTTTTCTAACCAGTCAAAATTTCATCTTACTCTTCCTTAGAAGTCATCAGGGTACTTCGTTCATCACTTTGCTCCATCTAATCTTGCCCGAATACCAAAAAATGTGGCCTTCATTATTGATCAAAGTGGCTCAATGCACGGCAGAAAAATACAACAGGTACAGTTTATGAGAGTGTGATTTTGTGACAAATTACTACAAGAACTTTGAGGCATTTTTTAATTTTCAGCCTGTGGCATTTAATATACCAACTACAAATACAAATCTTCTGAGATGAACAAAAGCTGTAATGTTTTAATGTTGTTTTTAACCAGACCCGAACTGCATTGATTCGTATCTTGAATGACCTGGCAGAAGAAGACCACTTTGGTCTGATCACTTTTGATGGCTCCATTTTTCACTGGAAACGAGAGCTTGTTCAGGCTACGGAAGAAAACCTGGCTAGTGCCAAAACCTTTGCACAGCGGATACGAGATAGAGGAGGTGAGGTTTTTTTGTAGGGAAAATACTTTTTTATGAGACAGTCACATTTGACAGCAGAATGTTAGCGTTGAAGCATTTTTGTTGTCGTTCTATTTCAGCCACGGACATTAACCAAGCAGTTTTAGAAGGAGCACGAATGCTGAATGCAAATCCCAGAGAAGGCTCAGCATCTATTCTCATACTGCTCACAGATGGAGACCCAACCTCAGGTTATAATGAAAAAAAACATGCATATCACATATATGCATTGCATTGAGAGTGCTCTAAAAATACTATCTTACATTTTTAAGCTGACAATCAATGGCTTGACATCTTCTTTCTGCTGATTAAACTCCATACTTGTGTGACTTGTGTTTATTACAGTGTGATGTTCATAATAACAACTGCATTCTGTGATGACACCATTATGAGCTCATCACAGATTAATGGTTTGATTTTACTGTCGAAGGGAAATTGAGTTCAGTTTTAATCGTCAAACTTCATGTTGGTCTTCTGTCTGCAGGGGTGATAAATCTGGAAGTAATTCAGTCAAATGTAAGAAAGGCTATTGCAGGTAAATTCCCTCTCTACTGCCTCGGTTTTGGTTTTGATGTCAATTTTGAGTTCCTTGAAAAGATGTCACTGCAGAACAACGGTGTGGCTCGACGGATTTATGAAGACTCTGATGCTGAGTTACAACTCAAGGTAATTTAAATCCCTCACACTATAAATATTTGTTACATTTCAATGGAAAAACTGCTCTTACTCTGCTGTGGAAAAACTAGACATTAAACCAGAGTCCAAACTGTATGTCAACAGGGTTTCTATGAAGAGGTGGCAACTCCTTTGTTAACAGATGTGACAATGGTTTATGAGGGTGGGATTAATCTAACCCAGACTAACTTCAGCCAGTATTATAATGGCTCTGAGATTGTTGTGGCAGGTCAGATCACTGACAACGACATCGGAACCTTCACTCCACAAGTTGTGGCTGTTTCGGTAAGGACAAATCCACACTCGCCTGAGCTTTCAATTTCTTAGCGCTATGTAAAATGTAAAAATAACTGACATCTGAATGTATTTGTTCAATGACAGAGAAATAGAAAGGTGGTGTTTCCTGGAACAAATGTTACAGTGGAGTCAGCCGATGTGTCTGACAGTAACATCCAGAGAGTTTGGGCCTACCTCACAGTAAAACAGCTTCTAGAGAAAGAGTGAGTGTGATGTCCAACATCTTTTAAAAATATATATTTATCCATTCATTATTTTCAACAATTGTTTTTTGAATGGCTACAACCCCTCATAGTTTGATTTGATTAATTAAATGCAAACTCTGTTGTCTAGATATAATATAATGTAATGAAAAAAGAAAGTACTGAAACAGGCCCATCATAATTTCCCATAGCCAAAAGTGGTGTGTCTGGATTGCTTTTTAACTTTTTTTCACTTGCTTTTGTCTGATCAACAGTCCCAAGAAGCAAGAAAACTTGCATTAAGAATCTTAGTCAGATAGTTGTTGTTTTTTTAATCAAAGTTATTATTGATTTAATTAATTAGCTGTCACTCATTCGACCATTACCTAAGACTTTAGACTTTATTGTCCTCAAAGGGAAATTATTTTGCACAGCACCGTTACTGTCCAAACAGACAAGTCCCACCAAAGAACATTCATACACAGAAAAACAGAGTATAACACAAACGGAGTTAGACAACAGTCAAAAGTTCCCACTCTGGCCTGTTCAGCGAGGCCTTCTGATTAGGGCCGCTATAACTGCAGACTTTCTGCACCTCATTGCTCTATACCTCCGTCCTGAGGGAAGTGGGGCGAGGTGAATGTTCAGTGGGTGTGTGATGTCCTGTTCTATTGAGGTTGCAATGCGTGTCATGGCCCTGTTATTGAGTTCTGTTAGGTTGGGTGTGGGGAGACCGATTATTCTGGCAGCTGTGGTTGTGATGCATGTGAGTTTGGCCTTGTTTTTTACAGACAACATGTTGAAGAAGCAGGTTGAACAGTACAATAAGATGGGCTGGATCATGCTCTGATATAGCAGTAGGAGGAGATAGGGGGCAACATAGAGTCCTTTCAGTTTGTGGATGGCTGACAGTCTTTGATGGCTCTTTCTTTGGATGTCACTGGTGTGCTGTTCAAAACTGAGTTGGTTGTGTAGTGTTACTCCGAGATATTTAAAACTGTTAACTATTTCCACTGCTTGGGTATTTTTGAGAAGTGGATGCTGAGGTGAGGGGGGACTGATTATTAATTATTTTGTCTACGGGACATTGAGATGAAGATGGTTATTCTCAAACCACTGAGTGAAGTTTGTGGGCTGGTGCAGTCATTGGTGTAGAGTGTGTACAGGAATGGGCTTAATACACATCCTTGTGGTGCTCCGGTGTTAGTGGTGCAGGTGATGAGGTTGTGGCCACTCGCACAACTTGAAGCCTGTCATTGAGGAAGTTGTGAATGAGGTGGATCAGGCAGTGTTGAGCTGGTGTAGTTTCTGGATCATCAGATGCCTTTGGATGGTGTTGAAAGCACTGCTGAAGTCCACGAAGAGGATTCTGATAAAGTGACCTGGGTAGTCTAGGTGCTGAAGGAGAGGTTACCCTTGGTGATGTTACCCAGTCGGTCATGTTGAGGAAATTAGTAAGACTTGACTTCACACAAGAAATGATTCAGTAAGACTCATATGGCTTAAGTTGAAGAAAGTATATAAATACAAGATGACTCCAGAGGAGAAATTGAGTAACAGAACACGTCTGATACTGTGTCTTGCTATGCCACTTCTGCTAGACTCTTACAAAGGCTTTGCATATAGCCCAAAAGATGTTATTGATGTCAGGGTCATATTGACCCTTCTAAACTAGTCTGTGATGTCTAGGACAATTTAGTCTACCAAACAACATTGCAGATAAAGGGGAAGATCCTTGACATGTTAAGCTGTCCTTACTTTCTAGTCACAGCTGAACTCTATTAGCTCTGACTGACATCAGAGAACAATGAATCAACAAAATGATGTCTGTACATTTAAATCTAAATGGTTACAGAAATTCCACCACATGTCAAGCCTTTTGTTTTCACAGGACAGGTAAGAAGATTTACAATTCCAAAGTTTAAAGTGTAATTTTAAAAATAGTTCTTACATTTTAGCCATAGAAGCAAAACAAAAGTAGATATACACGGTTGACAACTTTAATTTGGTGGCAAATATCGTTACTGTCCCTTACAGAATTTACCAGACATGTAGTAGCCTGCAGGCTTATGGCTATTTCACACCTTGCAGGGCAACTGACTGTTCAGCGGCTTAAATGCAAGAGCTTTGCATACAAAAGCAAAACCTAGAAAAACTTTTTCATTGGATGTGGAAGTTGAATACAGTGTTTGTAAAATGTTAAAAAAACAGTTATATGTTGGGTGTTCTGGGTGGTAAAACGATACTGGTGACTGGAAACCCCCAGCATCTTTCTTCTTCTTTCTTATTTCAAACATACACAACTTGTGCCACAGACTGCGGTTATCTGGACCAGAGAAGGAGAACGCTAAGAAAGAGGCCTTGGAGCTGTCGCTGAAATACAGCTTTGTGACCCCACTCACATCCATGGTGGTCACCAAGCCTCCTGGGGAGAGCTCAGATGTGCTCAATAAACCCAAGGAAGGTGAAGCACCTCAGACCCCAACCTCTAATGCGGGGCATTACGTACCCGTGGCTATTCCAGGTAGTTCTGCCAGGTCTTTTGGTGGTGAGTAACACAAATGTGAACAGAACAACAAACACAGTGCAAAAACTGAAGAGTTCAACATTTGTTTTCAAATGTCTCTTATCAGGGAAGGCAAAGATGCGTAAAGGTAGGACATAAGTGTGTGTGGCATCAGGCGGGGGAATTACACAGAATGAAAACAGTAAATTAATTGTATAAATATAATTTCAAATGTAAGTGTGGATTTCAACAAAATAAATTATGTGACTTAACTAATCAACAATTAATAAAAACTATTAATTAAATAACTTATTATTAATTCACAGTTTTCAATTAAATATTTGAAACAAGTTCTTTTTAGCAAATAAACAAATCTAATGCCAGGCTTTGTAATTAATCAATCGCAAATTTAAACACTATTTACAATTGGTTATGTCTACCTTTATAATGTAATTGTACTCTATTCTTCTCTTAATTAAGTGTTCACTTAAATGCTCCCTTTATTCCCTGAAACTGTATCTAAAATCTGATTACCTTACCAACCTTCCTCTCCACATACACACACATGCTAGCTGAGGAGGATTATTGTAAATGACATGATCTATAAAATGATCCAAAAGAACATGATGTTTATATGGGGTAGCTTTGGCTCAGTGGTAGAGTCAGTCATCTCTCAACAGGAAGCTCAGGGGGTCAATCCCCAGCTCCTGCAGTCAAATTTCAAAGTGTCCTTGGACAAGACACCTAACCCCATTGTGCCCACTGTATGAATGAGATCAGTTAATACACAAGTCTCTGCCTTCAGTGTGTAAATGTGGTGTGAATAGGAGAATGTGACCTGAGCTGTAAAAAGTGTATTGAGCAGTCACAAGACTAGAAAAACGCTACACAAGTTCAAGTCCTTTTAACATTTTACACATGTCACTGATCATATGCCATCATTTAGTAAAAAGGAAACACATTCCTGCAAATTTTGTTGGCCTTTAGTTTTGATTATGTTGTCAAACTGAAGCTAATCAACTAATCAGATTGAAGAAATTTATGAATTAACTTTTAATAAAGATGAACAAGGAAAAATTGATTATCCTAGTTTGGCTTGCCGTTAACTATAACACTAAACATACTTAATTAAATATATCGTCGGGTGTGGGTAAGTAAAAGCACGGGGACAACTTCTGCTGTGAGTCTCACATACTTTAATGTCTGTCCGTAACAAAGCATGACATATCCAGACTGCACAACAACAGCGACACCTTACGTGTCTTAAAGCAATATCACTCCTCCAACCGTAACCATCGGTAACTTTAAAGGCAAAGTTCATCATATCAAACAGATACTCTTGCAAAGTACAAAATGTAAATATAAATGGAATTAGCATTAAATCAAATAATGTATAATATCTCAACCTGAGAAAATAAAGATCTTTAAAATAAAACTTCACAAAAATAAATCTCATCGCCATTTTACATTAATTTAAAAGCCTGTAATTAATCATTTTATTTTTTTAATCATGTCAGCACAAATGTTGTTTTCATTCTGTGTAGCAAAGCGAGTTTTAGACTTTCACCCAAAATGCTTCTAAACAATCTATGCCAATTACAAGTTCAGGCGTTCAGTTACATGCGAGACAATAAATTTCCTTTTCCAGTGGTCACCAACCTTTTTAAGCCCAAGATCCCTGACCTCAGCTTTGGTGAAAGGCAAGATCTACCTATTGAGGAAAAAAAGGACAGCCCAGATTGTACTTCCAACTTGAGGCCTTTTATTTAAACTAATTGTATTTGAATTACAGTAAATGCGTTGGTCCAACTTTCAAACTCTTGTTACCAAGAAAACAGTAACAGAAAATAAATGCATATGGCTAATTTTCCACTTGTATGAGGAAATTATTGTTTTCATAAAAGACAACAAAGAAAAAAAATCTCCACACTTGCAGTGAGCAGATCATATTAAGTGCCATTGTAAACCATTTTGCTTTCTAATTACATGACATGCTTTAGTTCAAATTTGAGAATTTTAGCAACTAAGGAAACACTAACAAAAAATAAAGGCTTGAGGCTTATTTTCCATTTGTATGAAGAAATGATTTTGTTCATAGTAGACAAAGAAAAAATCAACACACTTGCAGTGAACAGATCATTATCAATTGAAGCTTCATGCAAGTTAATACATTTAGCCTACCATGTGTATTTTAGAAAGTAGAACTCTAACATGTGCTAACAAAATTCTTAGTCAGTGCAATTAAGATAAGTACAGTTATGTGTCCCCTCCCATCCTCTGCATCACTTTTCACATCATCAGAAGGCAAAACTGTTGCAGTCATGCTACTCACTGGATGGCTGTGACTGAATACTGTCTGTGAGTGCCTTGTAGTTTGGCTCATAGCTACAGACAGCCAGTCTGAGACAGTCAGTGAGGTGTCTGTCAGTTAGGCGGCTCCTGTACTTTGTTTTGATTATTTTCATTTGTGAAAATGTCATTTCACAGAGGTAAGTGGATCCAAAGTAGGCACTCACTCTTAGTGGGTTAGTGTTAGGGTTAGGGTCATTAATTCCTCTTCCCATTCTGGATGGAAATTGTTAGTTTTTCGCCTTCTTTCGCGGCGCCTCCACCATGCTAGCAAACTGTTATTAGCGAGTGCCGTGGCTCTAAAATGCAACAGTTGATTCAAGAGAGAAAGAGAGAGCGCACTTGCAAAAATAACATTAATCAGGCACGTTTTTGTCCAAATTTTGTATTTAGTTTCAGGAGTGGTCAACAAGATGGCGATCACTGTAGTAAAGGATTTGGCTGACCGTCCTAGCTTTGCTGATGTTGCGGTGGATCGTGGTAATATTTTTCTTTTCTAATTCTGATCTGGTTTTTTTCTTTGAAATAATGTTACAAAATGTGCCTGATTAGATAAAAAGCACAAAGTCAACACATACATCCACCAAGGCGGGAGTGTCCTCTTAATTTGTCCTATGAAAAGTGAATGAATAGAAACTTCCTGTATCTGTATCGTAACACACAAAAGGAAAGGTTACAATTCATATGTGCATGAATCAAATAACTAAATAGAAAAGGTCTATACAAATGTTGATGTAAAATATCATTATAAGTATTTCATCTTTAATCACACACTTTTTTTTGTGAGAGATTTCCCAGACAATACTGTAGGGGAAAAAAAGAAAGAATTGGCTTTGATTTCATATTTAATGAGTTACTGTGAAGTGGCTTTACATCACATAAATTAGTTGTTATAACTTTGCCCATACTGAAAGAAGAACTTACAGGGCAGAACGCCGAGATGTTATGAAGAACACTCTAATGTCAGCTTCCCTTCACCAAACATCCTGTTTTTTGACCAGACTCAAAAAATGAAATGTATAGATTTACATAGACAAGGCTGTATAGAATTTGTGCATTTCAGTTTGAGAACTATAAAACAAAAGATAATGTGTTAATGTGTTGATTGAAAAAAATTCTAAATGGACCACTTTCAAAGCATTTTTGGAAAAACACCTGAAATCTTTTTAAGATTCGTCATAAAAATTAATTTTACTTGCTTAAACTGTAACTACATTCGTGTAAGCAGATTTTCTTGAAGAAGAATTTGATGCTATATATGAGCCACCCAGTGCTACAATGGGAAACGCTATAGGTTTAGGAGTATTTAATAGATATAATTCATGGTACTATTTACAGTATATTGTGCTGTAATTCATTTAAAAAAAATAATGATCAATAACAAAAGAGGCTTTGATTATTAGTTCCAGTTAATCACAATTTTCAAACCTTTGTATTTTTTAACACTATCCTGGCAGCCTGTTGGGGCCCTGGCCACCCTGCCCTCCACCTGTATCCGCCCCTACTGTCCAGCCAAAGTTATCGTAGCCCATCCAGCTCATGGCGTCATCACTACATATTTGAAGTTGTCTGTTATTGTCATGTTAGATGCAAACAAAAGACCACTCAAACAACTACATTTACACTCTGCACAATTTTAGCCAGATGTTTCCAAACATCCTAACTTTAGTACATAATCTTATGTTCAGTTTACCATTACTGCCTGAGAATTACAAACCACGGCTCACAGAGTGCAACAGATAAACAAATACTTGAACAACAAATACTTAAATCTCATACATGTTGTTTGCATTGATGATCTATTTATGTGCAAAATATCTTGTGACAGAAACAGATTTCCTTAGTGAAATCTAAACAAAGATGTTTATTAAACGTTTTCAGTTAAGAATGTCTTTTCAGCAGTGGCCAAAGATAGTTTTTAATCTTTTAATGCAAAAACTCTCAATGGAAAATGTGTCACATTTATTTAAACAAATTAAGCACGGCATGCATTTTGTTTAAACCTTTTTTGGATTGTCAGATTATTGGGAGCTAGTTTTGATGCTGTTTGATGTTTGTTGTGTTTCCTGTGGCTTTACTGTGATTATGACTCTGTTGCTCTCTTTATCTCTATGTTCCTTAGTGTCCCATCATGTCCAAATGGGTTTCATGCCCCCCCGAACTGTCAGACCTTCTACAATTTCTCTGCTTCCAAGTCTTCCATTTGTTCCACTTCCAGTTTTGCATATCCACCAGTTTTTGCTTAAAACTGAGAGCCTGTCTCTTCCACTTTGTTATGGTGTCTATGGACTTGTCAGCCTTAAACTTCTTCACCATCCCAATAAAGGTCAGTAATGTTTCTCTTTGTGAAAATTGTTAGAAACCCTCAAAAACAGTCTGGTCAATAAACCCTTGATATTTCACCATTTGTTTACAACATGTAATAGCAGAATTTTCTTCTCTTGCTTCTCCTCAGTATACTTGCAGCAGTTATAAATTAAGTGTACTTTCAGCGTCTTATTAATTGTACTTCATTACATATCATAATGAAAATATTGTTCTATTTTATTCACTACATTTATGTGACATACAGTTACTACATTAAAACATATAAGTGCAAAGAACAAAATGCATTGCTTAAGAAAACAGTGGAATACCAACCTTCAAGGCATATCATCATCATCATCATCATCAACCTTTATTTAAGTTCTCGGAGAGATCATTGAGGGCGACCCTCATTTACAATGATGCCGAGAAAATATACATAAATGATAAACAACGAGAAATTAGATAAAGCTACTACAGAAAATAAAATCAATAAAAGAGAAATAAGAACAATAAAATACATACACTAAAATGATTTAAAAGCTTGAAATTACTACAGTGATAAGTCAGTAATTAAAATCAAATAAAACAGTTACAGTCAGATATTGGGCGGTTAAAAATAATATTTCTAAAGTGTCCATAAGGGGTTAAAGGGGCTCAAATTCAGGTCCTGTTGTAAAATGTTCCAGGAGTTTGCAGCACTAACACTAAAAGCAGTTTTTCCCAGGTCAGTCCTGGCATGAGGAACCTGGAGAACCAGCCTCTCTCTCGAGCGGGTTAAAAATGGACCGGGGTTCAGATGTAACAAGGAGGTGATATATGATGGAAGCTTTCCAGTAAGGGCTTTATAGATAAAAAGATGCCAGTGGTTATTGCGTCTCTCAGTGAGGGAGGGCCAACCAACTTTATTATGAAGAATGCAGTGGTGAGTCATGTTGCTATCACCGGTAATGAATCTAAGCGCAGAATGGTAAACAGCATCTAAGGGCTTTAGCATAGTGGAAGAGGCATGCCTATAGACCACATAACCATAATCCAAAACTGAGAGAAAAACTGCTTCAATTATCCTTTTCAGACAGAACATAGGGAAATTTGATTTATTTCTATATAGGTAACCAACCTTTTGTCATAGTTTGACAGTAAGGTTATCAATGTGAAGTTTGAATGTTAGTCTGTCATCTATCCATATACCGAGATATTTATAGTCTTTAACTCTCTCGATAATGGATCCTAGCAGGGTGGTAATGTGAAGGTTATTATCAGTTTCACATTTAGCCCTAGAAAACAACATACATTTAGTTTTCTGAACATTTAAAACCAATTTAATATCGTTAAGTGCAACTTGGAGAACATTAAAGGAATGTTGCAGGTTCTCCAGGGCAAGCTGAGCAAGCTGAGCAGAATTAGCAATACAGTACAATATTGTATCATCTGTATATAGTGATAGCATTAAGTGAGCATGTGAATGGTTGCTAGATAATAATGGAATAATTTTATTAATAAAAATTGTAAAAAGGGCTGGGCCTAGGATTAAACCTTGAGGAACACCCTTAGTGATTTGAAGAAACTCAGAGTGGATGGTTCCCAGGTTCACTGATTGCCGTCGGTCAGTGAGGTAGTTCAAAAACCACGCACACGCACTTGCACTAAAACCAATAAAACCAAGAATTTGCAAAAGCAATGAATGGTCAACAGTGTCAAATGCTTTGGAGAGGTCCTGAGTGCTCTGAAAGAAGCCCAGTGGGACGCCTCTCCTGTACGTCTAGCTAAGGACCAAGCTTTGTTTCTGATAGAAATACAGCTGACAGTTCATGGGAAAACCATGGCCTAGATCTATTTTTTACCCTAACTTTTTTTAAAGGTGCATGCTTATTTACCACAGAGAGGAACTTATTTGTAAAAAAGTGTAAGGCTAGTTCGGTATCTTGAAATTGAGATGTATGATGGATGTCGCTCTCAAATAGGTCATTCATTAAAGCAGGTTCATTAAAATATTTCATATTTCTTTTAACTAAAATATGTGAAGAAGTTCTCTTTAGATGCATATCCCTAATACAAGCAATAGGGCAATGATCACTAACCCTTAAGTCAAAGACACCACTTGCAGTAATTTTTTCACTTCTGTTTGAGAACAATAAATCAATCAAAGTCGATCTTGAAGGATTCTTCAAGTTGGGTCTGGTGGGTTCATTAATTAATTGGGTTAAATTGAGACGGGATGATATTTCCTTCAGGTAATCAGAGTTTTTCGTCAACTAATCCAAGTTTAGATCACCCATAACTATGATTTCAGAGTTTGTATACTGAGAGCGTAATTCAGCTAGACAGTCAATAGACCTAGTTTCAGCTGATGGGGGTCTATAATTCCCTATTATAACAAACAAATTATTTGACCCCTTATTTACCTTTAAAGCTATAAATTCAAAGCAATAAGGCACATAAACTACATGTAAAACAGAAACAGAAAAAACATGATTTGACATAAACAGCATATATGTTTAAACATATTGTTAAAACAGAGGCCCTTGGTGTTTTTTGTTTGTTGAACTTAATTCACAAAAAAAGCAAATATAGAAATATTCAGTTTTGTTCGTCTTGTTTGCTTTTGTTCATACAGAGGCATCAGTATTAATTTTATTCCCCTCACAGAGGCGATGGTAGCTTGTGGGCCCCATCCGACTCTATCCAAGTCCTATCTCTAAATAAACCTTAAAAAAACCTCTTATCTTTTCTTCCACCTCTGCTTGTTTTGATTATAATGTTGAGTTACATTGTTGTTCTCTTTTGCTTTAGAGCTGTTTGTGAATGGTGAGCTTGATGAAGTATTGTTTGGAGGATTCAAAAGGATTGCCATACATGCAGCTGCTGCACACTTTGAGTTTGATGCCGTGAAAACCATTGTACGAGATGGACAGTCCACAGTAGAGTACCTTCAACAGGTTGAAGTTGTTTCTCGTAATAGGTGATTTTGCATTATAATCTCAGTTATGATTACACCATGATCAAACAGACTTTCTGACCTGCATAGATGATAATACATAAAGGTTACTGCTTCGTCTGTGTGCACAGACAGGTTTTAAGATCAAATCAGAGCAACTCTTAAAGGAAAACTGTAACTTCATTGAGACATTGCTGTGACTTGTAGATGAGAGGATCAAAAGAGAAATAAATAGTACTTTGTTGAATTTGCACAATAGCGTGTATAAATAAGAGATGTAGCCCCCCATGATGTCACCAATTGGTCCCACAGCTGGATGAAGACTCAAGTTCTGCATGTGATTGCCGCCATGTTGATTTTCGTGAGCCAGAATTGACTATATTTGAAGAATATGGTTGATCTGGAAACGTTTGTAGGCTGATCAGCTAGTTTTCCTTCCTGTTTCCCAAAGAGTGATATGCTACTTTAGGCAGTTTCTGACTGCAGCTGGTTATTTATCAGACAAAAGAGGCTGATTTGAAATGATGCAGACTTGCTGTTTGCTTGCAGGAATCTCCAGGGAGAGAATGGAAACCTAACTTAAAAATTGCAGCTTAGGGGCATCCATAGCCTAACGGTTATTTCACTGGCTTTGATAACTGTTGTAAATATTTGAGGTAATGTAAGTACTTAAGAAAAATATATATAACCTAGGTTTAGTCCATCTTTTTATTAATTTAGATATTTTAATGTAAACATTGTAATACAATTCTACATATTGTACATTTGAAGCTGAATGAAATAACACAGTGTTAACATTTAAATCAGCCCATGCATAGCTGTCATGAGTTCAAAAATTAGTTAGAGACCCAAACCGTTTTTTTTGTAACAGGCTGTAAACCAAGCAGCAACCTCTACTGTTGAAAGTCACAGTTGTGGTGCAAAAAAACGGCAGTTCCTCGAATGTCCACTTAAGGCTGGCTCCAACATCCCATTTACCCTCTTGTTAAAATGCCCATTACTACAGAAATAAACACTGTTATTAACCGGTACAAAAAACAAAAATTGGTACGAACAGCTCATGTTTTTATTGGTACACACGTAGGAGGTAAGGTTTTTATAAGTCACCCACTTTGATTTTTAAATGCTGAGAGTTATGCATACATTTGCATAATTTGTAGCTGTTTACTTAGAAGTATAGGCCCACCTCAGCTCCCCCGATCTGTTACTTAGCTGACCGAGACAGTGTTGGCTTCATAACTCTGCTTCTGATACCAATTGGTGGCATCACTGAGACTATGTCCATTTTCTGTACTGTCCATGCTGAATACATGTTATACTTGTGTTTTTAGGCTTTTGCATTTCCCCATTGGTGTAATTTTTTCGACTCCAAAGTTTCCTGTTTGATTTAGGCCTTCTTAAAGGTTTTAGTATAATTTAACTCTTATGAGCTACAAAATGAGCTCTGTCACTATTGAACAGTGCTCAGAATGTTGTTTCCACCTGTTTCCAGTCTTTATGCTGCTGGCTGTAGCTTTACTAATCACTATAGTTTCAAAATTGTGAGAACTGAGGTAAATTACACTTAATAACTGTGTTTACATTAACATTTCTGCACACACCATTAATAAGCCCACACAAGAGCAGGGGTGCAAATCCACAAGAAATGTAAGATCTGTGCTTTCTTTTCTAGTGTGACGGTGATCAGGCGGGCCAATGAAATAGATGTTGTAAGTGGAGACACACGTATTGTCTTCCTGATTCATGAGAAGGAAGGCAACTTTTATCTCTGGCCTGTTATAAGACAACAGCCAATGGACACCAACGTTACAGGGATTTTAGGTGGGTGGATTTGTTTGCATGATTTAATATCAGGTACATAAAATATTCAATCAATGTTTGCAATCACTCGCTGTTATTGAGGTTATAATTATTCACTAATATATTTTGCTATTTTTTGTTTTTCCTTAGCTCTAAAGCCAGCAGTTTATGAAGAGGTACAGCAAACCCCCTCAACTATACTCAAGATCCAAAACATGGAGGTCACTGCTACCAGGTGCGTTTTGTTCAATCAATCAATCAATCAATCAATCAATCAATCAATCAATCAATCAATCAATCAATCAATCAATCAATCAATCAATCAATCAATCAACCAATCAATCAATCAATAAATAAATATTTAAATCAATCAATCAATCAATTTGATTTCCATTGTTCCAATGCACTTTAGAAAAAGAGGATGTCAAGTACGTACTCTTTGTTATATTATTCAGAAAGCCCCAACATTAATCCAGCCCAGGATTTGGCAACATTAAGAAAAGTACCATTGTTCTGTGTTATTATGAACAAAACGATTTATTTGAGAGTGCTTTGATACACAAATATAAGATCTTTTATGTTTTTATTTGAAGATCCACAACTGCTGACTACAGTATCGCCTCTGCTCCGACACTGGACTGCTGGTTTGTGCCCCCTGAGTTCGCCTTACAGAGACCCATAAATGAGTTCATCGTTACACAAATTTAACTGGGAAAGGTGTTTAATCTCTTACAAGGATTTCATTAAAAAAACATGTTAGACCATGGAAAAATATTTTTGACCTTTTAGTGACAAAACTTGTCCCAGATTCTTAGTTGTCTGGAAAGACGTTAATGAATAAATATTTTCCCAAAGGACTTGTCTACATTTGTCTGGTTATTGTGGGTTTTGATTTATGGTGATATTTGTGTGTACTAATAGGCAGGCTGGCACACAGCACGACACACTGTAATTTCTGTACCACAAGAAGTGTGAACTATAGAGTGCTTGTAGATCAACCGGCAGTTGGAGTTACATAGTCAGCAGCACATAAAAGTATAACATATCTGATACGATGCAAAGGTGTCACCAAAGCTAATGATCCGAGTTTATATTTCAAACCCTACAGTCTTTAATAGCATAGCAACTACATCTGTAAAGAATCATTGTGCTTTAGACCTATAGGGAAAAAATGGCAACCTTCTGTATAGCCATGTTACAAACAGAAAGAAAAAGCTATTAATTTCAGTCTCTGAGAAACATAACAAGATATGTTTTCAGAAGAAACCCTGCGGCTTCAAATATATTTCATTTCTGAGAGATACGTATATCATGTATGATAGTTAAACATGTTTTTCTCAAAGTTAAAGGAAGAATTTTTCGACATTTTATGCATAAATATAGCATAAATATATATAAGTTTATCAAGTATACTGTATATCCTACTGTATAATGGGGTGGCAGTAGCTCAGTCTGTAGGGAGTTCAAGTCCTGGAACTGACCAAGTCAGGAAAATGGTCTTGTAGCTGGAGAGTTGCCAGGGCACTTCCTGGGCACTGCCGAGCAAGGCACTGCTTAAGGGCACCAGGGCGAGTGTGTAGCAACAGGGTGTGTGTGTGTAGCATGTTCATTAAAGGTTCTATATGTAACTTTTTACATGTATAAATCGTTTTTTTATTGCCCATTAAAAAGTGAACGGTTAACTGATTTGAAAAAGTAGATGTTCACTGTCTGTGTTGCCTGTATAAAAAGTTTACCCGGGTCGTATTTTCCACAAAAGCTCCAGGTAGTGACATTTTATGCACATTCTCAACATCCGCCTCACTCCGCTTACAGAGATCAACAGAACAAACTCATCACACACTCCCGGTCTTCACCTCCACAGCCAGAGGTTGCCTTCCACACACAAGGCGGACAAACTCATCACACACTCCTGCTCTCAGCCAGTGCCTGCAGAGACTGTCGTTTGTAGGATGGAGAATGAATACAGACACACAGACTCCTTGACAGACTTTCACATGTGTATGACCACTTACCTCCTCTGTAAACATTATGCTGGTAAATATCCAGTGTTTCGCGGCCGATGATGATGCTCGTTTGTGTACGTACGAGGACGAATGACGAGCACGTGAGGGAGATCGAGGAACAGGTTACTGGTGCAGTTCACCTAACGGCCATGCGGTATCGCTACAAACGCAGTATTTTTTAAAGTTACATATAGCCCCTTTAAACAGACCTTAAAACCGAATTTTCCTTCGCTGGATTAATAAAGTATAAATTGTTATCAATTATTATTATGTAAATGTCTCTCTGAGTCATGACTATATATAATGAGTGAGAAGCACGAGTCCCACTGGTTGTGTTGTTGTTGTTGGAGCTGTGTTAACATCATGACAGCCAACTCCTCTCCTCATGTAAAAAGCTGTTTTAGTCAAGGACTAGAGAAAATAACTATTACATAATTATTTTTTGAATGTCATATAAGAATTTTAAGATCAAGGTCATTCCATGTATGTTTACATGCAACGCGAAGCTACAAGCTAATCAAAGTGAGCTCACATTATCCTGCTAACACACCAATGCAGGCCACAGACAATTGCAGCTCGAGCAAAGGACAATTTTGTCCGCCACTTGCGCTTAATGGTGCCTAATTATGGTGCCTTCCATTTGATAACTCCTTTTTGTGAATGTAAGGGGAGAGGTGTTGGAGGTGTGTTGCTGGAGGAGTGGAGGCCTCAGTATGGCGGACGTGTCGCCAAACAGCAGCTTGTTTTGGTTTCATGCTGGTGCTCAAGGGGGCGACATCTACTGGGTTAAAAAGTTGCATATTCTTCCTTTAAGATACAAATAAGCTTTATCAATCCAGAATCACAAAGGACAGTAACCCCTCTCCCAGTTAGGTGATACTCCCACAGCAGTGGCGGTTCTAAACCACTTTTACTGAGGGGGACAAACTGGGGCCAGTTGTTTTGTCAGAGGGGAACATTAAAAAAAAATAGAAAACATTAAGAAAAATAGACAAAGATAATCGCTTTTATATATATATATATATATGTATATATATATATATATATATATATATATTATGCCAAATACCATGATTTATGTTTGTTTCAGTAACAGAATTAAATACTAGATTGTGAGTCAAATACCAGTGTGTTATTATGGGGGCTCTTCCTTTTGGAGGGGTGGCCACAGGGGGGACCAAGCTCTGTTTTGCAGGGGCACTGGCCCCTGTTGGCCCCTGCCTAGAACCGCCCATGTCCCACAGCTAGGTGTTTGTTCTGTCTTCTGATTCTGCCTTCTCAACGTAAACAATAGGGCATGGTGCAAGAAAGCCAGAGCCACCCAAGCCCTTCCAGGGGTGTGGTCGAACACAGTTCATTGTCATAGACACAGAAACAGTTCTGTGCAGGGCTGCAATAAAGGAGTTCATAGGCATGCTAAAATACAGGATCTGAGTAGATTTTTACCAAGAAACTTCACAGGTATGTTTTGGGGAGCTCCGAGACTTATTTCAACTTGTTGAAACGGAGGATGATATGTGACCTTTCAAACTTGAGTCTGATGTGTTTCCACAAAGGATGCAACAGAGCTGCTTAGCTTTAAGGCAAATAAATCAAATCTTAACTACAGCAATCGTCACTTAAATTTTGTTCAGTGAAATAATTCAGGGTTAAACTCTGCAGTGTGAAGTTATACACTGAGAGTTCACACTGAGCTTAAGTTAATATACTATCCATCTTTACTGGAGCCATGCAGCTTGCCCACATCGATTTACAATGTACACAACAGGTGGATGTTTATTTTACTATGGTCTGAACACACAACGATAGAGTGGTAGACAAGGTTTGTGCTTGGTTCAATATTATGTGGTCCAACCAGTTGAGCTGCTGCGTGATCCATGTGTCATTGTGTTAAGAGGGGTTGTCTTTCAATGGATTGCATCATGAATGCGGTTCAAAGGTATGCATGGATCCTTACGAGAGAAACTTGTTTGTCGGCACACAGTTTCCTAAGAACTGCGAAAGTATAATTTTTTTAAAAGCACATAACACGGAAAAGATATGCTACACATTTTCCCCTTCAACTTATCAGCTGTGACTTGTTTATTGTACCATAAACTCAGCTCTGTGTATAAAGCTACTTAAATCCAGCATTCAAGGTGGAGTCTCGAACTGATTTAAAGCACTTATGGACTATGACCCCAACTTGTTATGCTGGGATAAAGAATTTAGAGCAGGAAGGGTTCACTTCAAAAATGTGATCAGAGTGTAACATACGGACAAACAGAGAGAGAGAGAGAGAGAGAGAGAGAGAGAGGGGGGGAGGGACTGTTGCTTCAATTTTCCCACAAGGCAAACATTTCTTAATAACTCTAACAAGGTGTGCAGCTTAACAGTCTGTCTGGAGAAAAACACACCACAGAGAGACTTACGCTGGACAACCAGACACAGTAAGTAACCGACATGATGTTGCTTTGGTGTATTCTTACATGACTCATGTTGCTATGTGTTATTATGTTTTCACATCCTCTTTTTCTGTACCACCGTTCCATTATTCCTGAAGGTGTTTTAAAAAAGCAACAATTTGGCTCCTTCTTAACATGTTTTAAAATAACAGCCAAGCCAACAGGAAGCTTTATAAAACTGTGGTGTTTCCAGAAGAAGAACAACTCTATTTACTGATCTTTTCTTCCTCAGGCAATAACTTAAGGTGAACTTAAGGTGAACACTCTGACAGTTTATCTCGAGTCACTGCCTTCGGTGCTGCTGAGCTGTTCCAGCCAGGATTTCATCAAGTTAATCTCCAACCCAAAGTCATAATGGAGAGGAGAAGACTGGACTTACTTAACAAAGTCTTCATGAAAGATATTTGGAGGGAAATCGTGTAATGCTTAGTGTCCACACACAAAATGATTATTCCTGGATGGACCGTTTGGTGCCTTTTACTGACTCTACACATGTCAGCCTGTAACCTGGAAGCTTCTGGATACAATAGCCATGAAGTCATCTGCTCTCAGGTACTGAAGGCTTCACTGCCTGGATATACTGAAGCAGTATTTTCCTCTGCTGCAATACAGTACATACATTATGTTGACGGATTACACTTTTAATTTCCTTTTTTAGTGCTTGCTCTAACATTTTAATTTACCTTATGACCGATAAGGTGTTTTATTATCAAATATTTATTCAAAGCAAACAATCAGGCATCTTCTCACAATACAGATCTCTGTTGCAAGTAGAATTATTGCAATTGCATGTAGTACTAACATCCGAATGGCTAACAAGTGAATCTTGTTCTTCTATTTCCAACTTTGTCTCCTATAGGGTCTCTCCAATTGCACCATGAAGGATGAGATACCTCTTTTTAAGGAGGAAAATACTTCTGTAAATGTCCAAAACCTGACACCATATTTCAAGCTCTGCTGCAAAGACGGGGCATCATGTTGGTTATGTCTGGTAATCGACATGGAGATAAACACCCACACAGAAAAGGACATGGAGGATGAAGGCCACTCTGGGAGGGATGAGGAGGAATATAACGAGGAGCTGAGCAATTCTAAAGGTACAAACTAAGAACACATGCAGCACAATGTTGAGTTGTTCTTTTTATCTAAAGACAAAATACGTAATTTTGTATGTTGAAACCAAATCTAAATATTAGCATTACTGTAGCTACAGTACATACCACCATTAAAAAATATCTCCCCTCAATTTATCTTAACAGCAAAATGTATCTCTTGTTGAAAATGTAACAAAGGTCAGTTAAGTACTTTATCAACCCTTCCCACACACACAGATTTTTTGTTTTTGAAATGAGCAAACATGACAGTTGTGAAATGATCATG
This sequence comes from Labrus mixtus, assembly GCF_963584025.1. Taxonomy (NCBI): domain Eukaryota; kingdom Metazoa; phylum Chordata; class Actinopteri; order Labriformes; family Labridae; genus Labrus; species Labrus mixtus. The sequence goes on along the minus strand of NC_083618.1, from coordinate 11,170,249 downwards.
TGAAGTAAGTGTAATCTTGTCAAATATCACCTACTATATCAAGTGTATCAAATTCCTTCAAACAACATGTGGTTTGTTGAGTGTGTTCAGTTTCCTCACTCTCTTAGTGGGCGTTAAACCCTGTCCTTTTTTCTACTGCCTCTTTTGCAACAGCGTCTGTGTCAGTGTGCTTCAAGACCGCACACACCATGCCCAGCTGCAAGAGGGTGGAGTTTACGGTTAATCATGCAGCTCTTACTCAACAACACCAGGCAAAGGTACTGTATGCTTCATGTGCTGTAATACAAGAGGGTGTGTACTATCAGTGCTATCATACTCTGTGGAATTATGTCTGAACTGTGTGTGTGTGTGTTTGTTTTTAAGGTTTCCATGGTGATTACTGAGCCAGCTGGGGTTACCTTCAGCAGTCAATTGAGGATTTATTCTGTTAAACATCATCTGTTTCATCCGATTGTCGCTCCTTCTCTAGATGAAGGTAGATTTTTGTCTTTTACAAATATAACAACTCTAAGGACATGCTAACAGAAGTGCATGGCATTCACCAAATACAATAAAATTGGACCCCTCATCTCGAACAGTTATTACAAGACAAGGATCTTTTGAGAGATCAGGATTGGTAATTTCAAGAAAATATCTCATAATTAGATATAATAATCCAATATTTATTTTCTTTTGTGAATGAAATGTTCTTCCGTACAAATTTGACTGATGATTAGCTTCTACATCTTTAAGAACTTTTTTTATATCTGTGTTTAGTTTGCTCCCAGAATCTGTCTGAGCGTGTAGAAGAGTGTGGCGGTAAGTTTCCCACTTGCATGTATTTTATTTGTGCTGGTTTGTATCTTTAATGGGAACAGTGCTGTACTTCTCTCCCCCCTCTCAGTGCCCAGACTCCTCAGTGTTATTAACGAAGAGAAGAATCGTGTTGAGCTGCAGTTTGTTGGCAGGAATATGAACTCACCCTCTGTGTGCCTTCAGTATGAGCAGAATGGAAAATGCAAGGTCAGTGTATATCAGTGCCTAATTTTTGTAGTTGTCACAGTTTGTGTTGTTGTTTTTCTTTTGCCATAGTTGTTTATTGTATTGTTGTTGTTGTTGTTGTTGTTTTTTTAGCAATATCGCAAATTAACAAAAGTCATCCGTTTAAAACATCGTAAGTGAAAGTACAGAGGCTATTGTCAAACAAATGAATGAAATAAACTCACTATGCATACTGTCCCATTTAAACGTATTATATTTGAAGCTCCTGTGCAGAATTCTTTGCTGGTTATGAAACAGACTGAAATTAATATTAATTAATCGATCATCGATATGACCAACAAAAGGTAAACGAGTTCATCACCATGTAGGTTGACTATTTCTATTTATATAAATTATTATTGCCTGAAACTGCTGCTGTAGATGTCGGACGAAGTGATAAACTGCAGAAACATCCTTAGTATGCACTCTTCACAGCAAATATTCACAGTGAGTGATACATTTAACTGGAAGAGAAAGAATGACGACATTTATATTTTTTGAAAAATATTTCTTAAAGGTCCTATGTGATGCCCCAGTAGGGTCAGCAGATAATTGTTTTCATCGTATGTTGATTGTCTTGGAGATGTGTCTAACCTGTGATCTTGTTGGAGCATTAATTGGAGTAACTACTGGGTCCGGTGTGCTGAGGTTACTTAAGTTCCTGCAGACACACACACACACACTCCCTGCTGCTCTCTATGCTCACCCTGCTCTTCTCCACAGGTTTGAGAATTTGGTCGAATTGGAATTAGATAAAGAATAAAGACTAATTTGGTTTAATGTGGTTATTACAAATTGTTTCAGTTATCTAATTTGGTTTATTCTGGTTTAAATAAAGAATTATTTAAACTGCTACTTGGTGTTGTCTCCCCTTTTTGTTGTGACTTCCTGAGCCGGGTCATGACAAGTGGGGGCTCGTCCATTTCGTCCATTTTTATATTTTTGTGCCTTAGGTAGCAGTCCTTAAGTGAAATTGTTAGTTGGTCCTTTGATCAGTTGGTGTAGCTACATATATGCTATTTTGCTGTGCTTTGTTGCCAGAGTCGTCCTTGTCTGGAGTGTAGGGCTCTGTTTTTTTTTTTGCTTGTTGGGCGATACACCATGTGTTCTGTTGAATATTGCTGTTTGTGAATTAATGCTGGTTTTTTGTTCATCCAGGAAGTATTTGTTACTGCTGATGCACAGTAGACATAAATTTCTCCGTCAGACTGTAAGGTACTTTCCAATAGGGATTGTGCCTGTTTTTTTTTTCTTTTCATTAAAGTGGTGGGAAAGTGGACCGAGCAGTTGTCTCAGGAGCACATTCGCTACTGCAGGGGGGTCGTCATATAAATGGTTGCTTTCCCGAGTTGTCGGGCTACAGTCATCGAGTGTATAAAATGTGGATTATTGCAGTCGATGCAGTGCATAAATACCCACCATCAGTACCACACGAAGACTAGGGTCGAGCTTTAGCTAGCTTTCAGTTAGGCAGATTGGGGGAAGTTGTCTGTCGAGGGCAAAGCCTGCCCAAGTGCATATAAAAGCAATTATCTTACTTTCTGTCTTTATGTTGGTTTTGTGATCATGGCTTCCTTGTCAGAGTTTTTCAGGACGCCCACAGTGACATTTATAAATTGCTGTAAGAAGGAACAGTTATTGGAGATAGCTGACCATTATGGTGTTGTTGTTGCTGGAAAGAGTCTTAAAGATGAGATTCGTAAAACTGTGTTTTTGTCTTTGATTGATCAGGGGGTGTTAAAGGAAGACCCAGTGCCTTTGTCAGTGTCTGCACCGGTAGTTTTTCAGGCTGCAGGCATAACTTTTGAGCAGCAGAAAGAATTGTTGGCTTTGCAGTTTGAGCAGGAGAAGCTACGCAGACAGTTCAAGAGGGAAGAGCGGCTTGAGCTAGAGCAAATGAGACAACACACTGAGAGGATGAAGTTGGAGTTAGAGCAGTCCAGGTTACAGTTGATAAGAGAGGTCAAGCTTCATCGTGGGGGCTTTGGTGCCTCTAGTGGTGCGTCATCAGGGGGTTTTGATGTTGCTTCTAACTTGCATTAAGTGCCCAAGTTTAATGAGCGTGATCCTGATACGTTCTTCACACTGTTTGAGCGTGCGACCTTTTACATGTATAAATCGTTTTTTTATCGCCCATTAATAAGCGAAAGGTTAACTAATGTCAAAAAGTAGATGTTCACTGTCTATCTGTGTTGCCTGTTTAACATTTTTACTCGGATTGGAAAGCTCCAGGAAGTGACGTTATTTGAAAGTTACTTATTGCTCCTTTAAACATGTATAGAACTATATCAGCAAAGGGATAGAAGGAACCACTCTGTCCACAGGGGGATGCTAAAGTTTCTTACAGGAGCGTGAACTTATTGCATTATTCCTTATACATTACCATATGAACATGATTTTAAGATGCTACAGGTGTAGTTATAGCTTTACTTGCTCTGTTTAATCTTGCAGTGCAGCAGACAAGCTGAACTTTTTTTAATTTGAGAATCTTTGCAAGGAAACTTCAATCTCCATCTAGAATGTTTCAGAAGAATAAAACTGGAGCAGTAAAGATACTGTCGTACATTAATGAAAATTTTGGTGGGTGACGAAGTACCCAAGGTGAAAGAAGTCCGCAATGAAGAAAGTTTCACTTGATAAAATGTTTAAAACTGTAAGCATTCATCTGTACTTCAATCTGTACTAAATTGTACTTTTCAAAAGATTATTATTTACCAGTCTATGCAACTTCAAATCAAATTGTGACTTTACACATCAAAGTATATTTATGAAAGAAGTTTTGAAGAAAAAATGCACACTTTACTCATAAGCCCACAAACACTCATTTCTTACTCTCATGTTGTGTTAAATGTTACTCTACAGAGATGGAAGAGGCTGCCCATCCCGTTGTATTCTGTAACCACCTGCATGTGTTTTCAGGTAACTTTATTGGAAAATCATAATCACTCACAGCTAACACACTAACAAGGATGTGTATGTACTGACTCATAGGCCTGACTTGTGTGTGTGTTGTAGGTATGGGATGAGGATGATCAGAGGTCTCGGCGCTCTCTAAGCTGCCCTTTCATCAACACAAGTTTGAAGTCTGGAGGTATTCTAACGGTAGCCTACTACTTTCTGTCTTGTAACAGTTTACCAATTACATTCAGCATGCTGATTTTATTTTTTGTTTCCATTCTAGATTTACTCCACAGGAATATTTGGGAGAATATTTCAGTGTCTGTTGGTCAGGGTCAGATGAGCAACTCCCGCTCAATGCTGTCGTGGAACGTGTCTGCCCCCTGCAGGCTGGAGGGGGAAGTGTGGCCCTGTCAGAGAGACCTCAGCTGCCGGGAGGTGAAGGGCTTCAGACAACAGCTGGCAACGGGTGAATGGAGACAAAACAGCAAGGAATTGTGGGTAAGAATTTTTTTAAAATTCGTTTTAAAACCTCTTGACTTTACACTTTTTTTTTTTTTTTTTTTTACCATCTAATTGCTTTAAATTTGGAGAAATCTGAATTGGCTTGTTTTGACTTTAATTGAAAACTGTGTGTTGCTGAGGAAATTGTCTGTTTTTTTAAGATTGCTTTTTCAAAATGTTATGTGACGATGCCTATATTAAAAAAAAAAAACATATATGCATAATTTTAAAATCATTTAAAATCATTTGTTGCCTTGACTAGAATTTAAATCAATCTGGCTACACAGTATGGTGTTTTTATTACTGGCAGACTCACATTTCAAAAGGTCTAATAATATGTGACATTAAGATTTGTAATTGTGTCGCCTTTTAGGTGACAAGGGGGGTGTTTGAAGACATCAACCTTCAGCTTTCGCCATGTGTCATGGTAATGTTTTTAAAGATTTCCTCTTTTTCTACATTTGTAAGTTTATTGAGCCGAACTAACAAACCAATGTCCGTGTCTATTTGTTCAGGTGAAGGTCAGAGGAATGGGACTTGACCTGGGTCCATTCTGTTTTAACAACAGTGAGTATGACACAAATTAAGCAGAGGGGAAAAAACTACACCAACGGAGCTTTTAATAAACAGTGTTTTGTTTTATCTTTAATGCAGCCGACAGGTGGCGCTGGAGTCTCCTGGTTGTTGGTGTAATGCTGATAGTTTGCTTGACTATGATCATGTTCTATGTGCTTCATGACTTCATCAAGAGTGAGTCTTTTTCTCTCTCTTTGCATTACGTTTAATAAGGAAAGATAGTAGAAGAAAAGACAGTGTCATATTTTGCCGTCTGGAATTTGTTTGCTATGATAAAACATGCATTGTCTAGCTTGGATTAAATTCCCTCAGGCCCCTTCCATAAGTCTGCTTTCATTTGCCGCTGAGATCATATCTTTTTGACTAGGTCTTGAAATGTTTGCATCCCTCTTGCATACCAGTGTTTTACACAGATGATGTCAATGAAATTAAATACTTATAAGGGCACAATAATGATGAATATGCTTATGATGTGTTTCTGCTAAGCCTTCTAAAATATATATACTTTATTTCACCTCCTGTTATAGAATGGGTATGGAGCTGTCATTATGGCGGATTTGTCAAGGGTGAGTATTTAATACTTTAACACAAAAATCAAGATGAAACATGCCAACTGTTACAGTAATCATTTTTGTTTCTTCTTTCTAAAGTTGGCAGAATGTCTCATGTGGTGTTGCTGAGCCCCCCAGATGTGGATGCTGGTGTTTCAGAGTCAGTGTGTGAGCTAGGGTCCTTGCTCTCTAACCATGGCTTCCATGTGTCTGTGGACCAGTGGAGCAGGAAGGAGCAGTGCACTCTGGGACCTCTGCCATGGCTGCACTCACAACTGCTGGAGCTGAAGAGCCAGGGTGGCAGAGTCGTGCTCGTCTTGACCCACGATGCCTTAGAGAGAACAGAGGAATGGACCCGTTTGCACAAAGAGGATATCAAGATGAAGGTGGACAACAATGATCTTCCTCAGACATGTTCCCCTTACTCTGATGTGTTCACAGCCTCTCTGTGCATTATCCAGGCGGACAAACAGCAGGGCAGGGCAGGAGAGCGTTTTCTTCTTGTCAAATTTGACTCCCATCCTAGCAGTGACAGGAGACTACCAGAGCTTTTTAAGGGCCTGCCCCTGTTCCATCTCCCCTCAAAGATCCAGGCTCTCCTATCTGAGCTAACTGTGGGGGCACAGAAAGGAGAACAGGATGGACATAACCATGGAGAAATGAAAGGAGAAATGAAAGGACTCAGATGGATGAAAAAAACCCAAAACTAAAGAAGAAAATCACGTTGGAGTTTTGGGACAAACCTTTGAAGCATACATATAGATTTCATGCTGGAGATAATGTTGATCTGCTCACATGAGGGGCGAGTTCATCTTAAATGTGCCTGGCATACATCGTAGGACACTAATGAAGACCTGTTGAAAAAAAAAATCTATTTTGTTAATGTTTGTTATATGGGGTTCCATTTGTGCAAAAACCAAACAGACATTTGGCTGTAACTTTTCAACAGTGAACTGTGCTTTCAGTTTATCTGTGTCAATTGCTCACCTGACGACACATTCGTCTGTGTAAATTAAAATGTTAACAAGATTTCAGTAGTTTTGTTGTACTCCATGTCATCAAAATATTTATTTGTTTTGTTTTTTAGCATTTATTTTGTATAGGACACTGGATAAAGTATGAAATCGGGGAGTGGTGAAGGTAGGGGGAAAGGAGCCGCAGATCAGAATGGAACCCAAGCTACTTCACTGCACTGCTATAGCCTCTATGGGGAACAACCTATCCGCTATCCCATCTGAGCCCCATACTCCCCTTCATCTTGATGTTACTCTGACAACGTCATTAAACATGTCCTGATGTGACGTATGTGTCATTATACTTGCCTTTCTGATGTGGCGTCAGACAATGTCAGTACACATTCTAATGTGTTGTCTGTGTTGTTAGAGCTACCTGTTGTTCTGATGTTTTGTCTGGTTGTGTCACTATATCTGTGTTCGAGATGTGTTGTCTGGAGATGTCAGTATGGAACTGACTTAAATTACTGTACATTATGTTCATTGTTCGGACTGGACATGACAGTAATGATAGTCTTTGGCCTATCAAAAAAAAAGTTGACAAAGGCTATACTTAATTCAGTTCGACTAATTTGTGTATTTTTGTTGGATTAGTTTGACATGTTTTAAATATGATTGAAGCAGAAGACATTAGGCTACAAAATATTGAACCTAAACACAGATTCACGAATTCATTTAGTGTGAGACTGTCAGCAGTCCGGTCTATAAATACATTAGTCTATTTTTGTCCTTGGTGGATCTCGGATTGTGATTGGTTTCTTCTCCGTGGAGGGCAGTGTATCTCATTGGTGTAATCTAGTGTCAGTTTAAGGACACAGACGCGTCTGAACATTTTCCCATCCGATACTGGAGGAGCAGTCGTGTGAGGCCTGCATGTCCCGCCCGTTGTTAATGTGTGGTTTATTACACTAACAGGTTATGTCACAAGTGTGATAAAGCCGTCTAACTTATATTGACTTCATTTATCACTTTACGATATGACGATACGGTGACGCTGAATAGAGGTAGGCAAAAGAAAACCCCTAAACTCAACACACACACACACACACACACACACACACACACACGTGTTGTGTTGACTGCTGCAGTGTCACGTTCACCGTGTGTTCTGTGGGACGTGATACGAACACTCAGCATGTCAAACACAACGCTCAGTGTGGCGCTCACAGCCTGTCCTAATGGGACTTTATTTTAAATTGTAAATAAACTTTTGTAATCGAAGATATTCTGACTCCAATAATACAAAGCCTTGATTTTACCCCTTATAGTTATGACATATAGCCATTTCTGTAACATACTACTTTGAGTCGACAGACAATAGAGTGGTAAGATGTATGGCCTATATCGTCCATAATAAAACGTGGGTAAAGAAAGTTTTCTGTGATAACATAAATAACGTAAAGGCCTAAATATGATTTGAAATGATCAAAAACATTTTACAATCCGTTTTAATGAAGAAATTAAGAGAAATGTAGCAACAAAAACAGACATTTCTCACAGGGCTTCCTTTCACTAAAATATATTTCTAGGGCGAATAGCTTATGGCTTGTATGGATTCTGATTAGTCAAAGATCTATGTGGTCCTTTGATACACATGCACACATGCAAGATACACAAACATGCACACACACTCAGAGGGAGAGAGAGCAAAGCCCTTTAGCTACACAATGTAGTGATACAAAAAGTTAAAACAATTAATTTTTTTACTTGAATGTACCCTCTTCTGTTAGCAATCTGTTCCTCATTATCCACCTGGCAAGAAACATGTTTATCTTCTTAACAAGAAACACAAAGCAGCTTTATCTGGTGGACCTGCTGGGACAGATGGGAATGAGGATGCTTCACATGAACCTGCTGCAGGCTGCTTTGCTGTGTTGTCTGTTAGCTGTTAAGGCACACAGCTGCCCTCCTGCCTGCAGTAAGTGTTCAGGCCCAGAAAACCACCATTGTGAGGGATGCAGTACAGGATGGATACTCCATAACAACACCTGTGTAGGTACTGTATACAGAGTCTGCAGAGCCAATAGTGCTTGTGTATGAGACGTAAAACAAACAGACTATTGACTATCTGTTACATTTTTCTGATCTGTCGTAGACTTAAATGAGTGTGACACCGAGCTGGGTATCTGTCCTGCAAACAACTACTGCTTCAATACAGAGGGTTCCTTTGAGTGCAGAGGTTAGTGCTTTAAAATGATATAAGGCACAGTATATTTGAAAAAGTACATTTGTATTAAATGCTTGTTAAGTCTTTGGTATACACTAAACATTTAGAGTTTTCTAGTGGGCTAAGTATATAGTTCTAGATATCGAATAAATAAGTAAAAGTTGAAATCGAGTAAAAAGTGAATGAATAACGGATTAATCTTGTAAAACTAAAAGGTTTCAATTTCCCAGGGTTACATCTTTATATAGTTTGTATTTTACCACCAGCTGTTAAAATATTGTGTTAAACTGACAATTAAATATTTTTTTGATTTTTGACAAATACATTTAATTTTTCAACTCTTTTTATCCTGATGCCATATTTTTTTTTAGTTTTTCTAATTTTGGAATGTGGCAAAATTGTCCTTAAAATACAGTATCAATTAAATGTCCTGTGGGGAGTCTTTAACTGGTTAAAAGACAGACTGGTGTTAATATTGATGTCTTAATGACCTACAAAAGCAAATAAGACCATCAGTGAAAAGACTGGTTATTTCTTTATTGTTATCTATTGTGCTTGTGTGTACTGCTGGAGGGTATGTGTCAAACAAGTTATAGCCTGCTGCTGAAACAGACCTATTTTATATTCCCCCTTACAAAGATCACAGTAAAGGTTACAAGACAACAGGATGAGATTTTAACTTTAAAAAACTGACTTAACCTTAAGCTCCAGTTGGGTATTAAAATGACATGATGCTCCCTTTCTCATATAATTTCATTGGGATTCAGAGTTGTACTTCAAATATTTAACCTTCACTCTTCCACCAGATTGTGACCCGGCCTGTGTGGGATGTATGGGCAGCGGACCAGCACGGTGCAGGAAATGTGCCTTGGGGTTTACACTTACAGGGTCCAAGTGTTTGGGTAAACAGAGAATATTTCTGAATATTATATTATTAGCATGCATTCATTATGTTATATTATATGAGAAAGCAGTGATCTAAAATCATCTGATGCTGTCTCTGTCTTTCTCTTGCTCAGATATAGATGAATGTAGTGACAGGGTGCTGGCCTGTCAGGGTCTGGATGAAATCTGTGCCAACACAGTGGGCTCATTCCACTGTGACTGTGCAAAAGGATTCATACGCAGGGATGGTGTCTGTGTGAGGAAGCAGCAGCCAAGTTAGTCTCATCTTACAATACTCGGAAGATGTTTGCACCCACAACCACTTGAGCATCTCCATCAGCCTCTGACTTGTCCGTCTCTCTGTGCAGGTGTTCAGGGGAAAGGTCTGTTTGAGGACATGCAGGATGATGAGGTGGAAGTGCTGCAGCAGATGTTCTTCGGGGTGGTACTCTGTGCTCTGGCCACGCTGGCCGCTAAAGGAGATATGGTCTACACGTCTGTATTCATGGGAGCGACGGCAGCCATGGCAGGGTACTGGCTTTCTGACCGGGGAGACCGTTTGGTAGACAACTTCTTCAGGGTACGGTAACGCTCTGAGCTGATCCAAAAAGGACTTCAATATTTAAGAAGGTAGATCTATTAGCATGGGTTACAGCTCAGCAAGGCAGGTAACAATCACTGTTCAGAAAAGTCATTTGAATATTTTACAATTACTTGTAATATAGAGATATGACTTATTGATATTCAAATACATCATACTATGGAAAGCTCTAATCAAATCACTCTTTTCCAATGGCAAGAGACATTTTCTTATGCTCACCTGCTCTGGCTACTTGTGTGACTGGATTGATAGAAATGATTGTTAGCCGTTTTTTTTCTCTCCCTTGGCTTCCACTTTGGTTAAAATGTGTGGTTGATTTACCTTCTCTCATCACTGAGTTGTATTTAAATGAATTAAAATGAAAATATCTTGGCTATCAGCAGTGTTTTTAATTCTCAACATTCAATGCAGGCACAGTTTTCGTCGAGACAAAGAAGAAATCATTGTAACCTATAATGAGAGATGCATTTGAAAGGGGTTCATTTGTGAGGGTAATCGACTTTACATTATACTCTTTTTCTTTTTCATTTCAACTATTCAGCTGTTGTAGTCTCATTTTATTATTGTTTGAAGGAGCTTCTTTATACTGGCACATTGAGCCACCAAAATATAAGTTTGACGATTGTAATCGACCAAACAGCCTGCACTAATATATGAACATGTTTGTCTTAAGGTACCATGTAATAGGTTTACTTCTTATTTTGTATTTACAGTAGATAATCTAAATACAAAGCATGTACAGTTTAATATTTTTTCAACAAATTGAACTTAATTTGAATTTGACCCTTTTCCCAAAAAGCATCTTAATTTTTTGTTTCATTGTTAAACACTGAACTAGAACTTTCTTGTACAACACCAAACGGTTCCTCTTTAATCATTTTCATCATCAACACATTTCTACTTAAATAGTTGAATACTGTTGCATTAGTGGAAGCCTTTCCTCATGTAAAGCAAGCCAATGTACAGTATGTGGCGATACCTTCAAGCTAGTTTAGCCAGGCAACTCAAGCGGCTCTGATTTTACACTCACATTCATCATTCTTCACAATGACCCATTAACACATCCAACTTTTACTGTTTATCTAAGCTGAAAGATTTCCAATCTCCCCCTCTACTCAGTCACTGCTCAGTGCTGTGCTCTACTCGTACCTTCTTACCCCACCACCACCCCAGCATCCACCTGTAAACTCCAACTGGGGGTTTAGAAATGATCTCTTATCTCCTCAAATTTCTGCATGTACAATGAATCTGCGAGACGTAATGAGGTTGGATCCTATATGCCTTACTCAAACTATTTTTTGCTGCTGCAGTGCACATTTCAAATTATTCCTAAGAGTTATCTCACTGACATGACAGAGTGTATCATATTTAATGAATTAAAGGGCTCTTTGAATGTGTTCTTAAATCCTTTTGTAAAGATTGGTTTTATTGTTACTGTAAATCACTTTAGTACAAACCCTGTTTTTTAAAGCGCTTTGTAAAAACCTGCTAACTTGATGTAAAGTAGAACTTAACTAAAGCAGGTAGTACCCATTCTTACAATAAGTCACAAATAAGCTATAAACCATATACCTTCTTCACCTGTGTGCTTGTTTGGACAATATACTGTATAAACATGGACGTAGTCTCAGGGATGTCACCCTATGGTTTCTGAAGCCCATGGATGGCAGTCCTCATATTTAACATGCTGTTTCAAACTAACTTTCGGTCAACCTAGTTACAGGCAAAGAGGAGAAGCTGATGCAGGCCTTAAGTCTCCTGAAAAACGGCTACAAGCTGCCCGTCTGTCAGTCATATCAGTCACGCCCATTATTATGATTAACTCTCTAAGTCATTGGGGGGGGGGAATCAAAATGGATGAGTCATTAGTCCCCCGTACAGTGTGTGCCGATAAAGATACGAGCTATTCAGACCAAATTTGTGATTTGAACCTGAATAAAAACACGTTTATTTCTGCTTTGGGTGGGTGTTTGTGACTTCCAGGGCTTTTGTAGCTAGCCTCAAGTGGGCATTCAAGGAACTGCAGTTTTTTACACTTCCTTGGCATTTGCCTTCATTTTTCAACACTGGAGGTTGCTGCTTGGTTTGTACTTAGCTAAGATATCATTCAATTTATAAAAGGTTCATACTATTTTTTTTAGTACAAGAAAAAAGTAGATTCTACTACTAATATTAAATGTTTTTAACTGGAAGTAGAAAATGACCAACAGAGACAGAAAGAAAGTCACCTTTATTTGATGGATATAAACAAGCTGGCCAACACTCAATAGTAATATTCTGTTACAGCACATACAATAGCAAACTGGGGCACTGAGGACAGCCTCCTAGGTTTTAAAAAAAACATCACAGAGTATCCATGCTTCATTCAGTACTTTGACTCAGTCTCGCTTTTTTTTTTCTCTAGGGACTTCTTCTGATAAAGTTTTTCTTCTTTTGAATAGATTGTTCTCTTGTGCATTCATGACACACACAGATACACACACATACTGACAAACACATCCATAAAGGCAGCTATACACACTCAAACTCACACACACACACACACACACACCCACTCGCATCCCTCTTTTCTGAATACATTTACACAAGCAACCCCAAGAAACATGCTTCACTCTCACAGAACTGTACAGGCTGTCTACTAATGGGACACAGTAAGTGAGACACACATCACTCTCAAACACAACATCACACCGTCACAATGCACGATGCGGATGCAATAATGAGTGAGGAATGATGCATCATGGGAGATTAACTCACGTTCACACAGGTTTTCATTCAGCATGCTGGACACTCACATTGAACTTGTTCCTAGGTTTTTACTGTACAGCTCAAACATTTACTGAAATTAAATAGTACAGTCTCAAACTGGCATTTTCAAGAAGCAGAAACAATAGAAAAAATAAAGGTAACTGAAATAGAAAAAATAAATACAAATAATACAAATAAAAAAGTCAATATTTGTTCTGTTTAAAGAAAAAAAAGTTTCTGGCATTGGTCACAGTGATTTGTTTGATCCAAAGGTTTAGCAACATATATAAAAAAGAAAAACAACCTGAATAACAACAATAAGGTGAAAATATATGTTCTGTCTTTTCATACTTTTTCTCAAAGGCTTTGGAATTACTGCTAACTCTAAAGGCCTTTATCTCGAGTTTTTCCTACATGGCTGCCTGCAGGCACAGATGCAGACTTGACTTCTTGACTCCACCTCACACTGAGTGCAGTGTCAGTCATTCACAACCAGGATTAGTCTTAAGTCTAAGCCCAGGAAAGCAGCCTCAGCCTCAATAAGCCTCTGTGTCTCCGAAACCTTTTTGACACGACGATTGAGAAATCACTCTGCATAGACAACAGGAGATTATCCTTACATCACCACGCTCAGTTGGCACGTTATGTAAAAATCAGCATGCATGGGCACAATTGAAATGTTTCATGTTTTCTACCATGTAAATCATATATGGTGTTTCATGGTAGGAGAACCCCCTACTTCAAGTATTCAGTAGATATGGACCTGAAAATGGAGGATTCATACTCCACCTCCTGATGGTGAAGTGATACGTTTTTTTGCTCCTTTGTCTGTTTGCATTGTCTTCCCTTTTTTTTTTTTAAAGAAAAATCCAAATTAGGACTTTTCTTAGAACTTTTGTAAACACAAACACCACACAATTTGCCGATTCTTGGTCAGTGACAGACGCAGTAGAGGGTCATGTTCGGAGCCGACACAAAACGTGATGCATGGATCACCTCGGTTAGTGGAAGATGGGAGAGACATTTATATATAACAATCAACACTTGGCCAAAAACGGGAGACACACACAGGCACCATAAGGGGAGGGAGAGGACGTGGGGAGAGTAACAGTCTAATTCAACTTTCCACAACACTGCAACAATATGTGCTGGATTTTTCTACTAAACGAGCTGTCACAGTCACATTTTGTCACCACTTCGGTTCACAAGACGACGACGACACAACAGGTGAAAGAAATGCATCCGACAGAGTCACTCAACCCTCCACTTGGATGTAAGTAGTGATAGTCCTCACTCACAAGTGCAAGTTTTTCTGCCTGCTGAATGCAGCAGACATAATCTCATTGCTACCTATGTGAGTTGCAAAAACTCAAGATCGTATTTCTTGTTTGAAAGTTGTCACCACAAGCAAATGGTCTTCAACTGAATGTTTTTCACATTTAAAAAGGAATGTTATTATATCAGCTTTTCTAGCCTTCCATTTAGACTTGAATATACTTCTCTATTTCCCATCAACTCCTCCAAAGCTCTTTTTTTCTGGGCTGTCCTGTGTTTTCAGACAGGGAATGTTACTTGCTGCTGAGGGGCTTTCTCACAAAATACAAACCAGAGGAAAAACACACCACTCAACACACTAAATAAGACACCTCTCTGACCTCCAGCCAGTTAGAAAAATAACCATGAAGAAAAAACGTAGATATATTATCTTTGTCAGTTTGAAACGATTTTCTGACCACGTATAGACACACTCTATAGAATTCTCTCTATATGTATAATATATGTATATCTATCATATATGTGTACAGTTTTTTTTTTACGAGGCACAGGCCACCTTGTTAAGAAGGAGAAAACGAGTCACTATGTTTAGGGAGGTCACACAGACTACTACTGGAAGAGGAGGATTACAGGAGAGAGGGGAGCAGGAGCACACTGCAGGTCAGACATTGGGCTGTCAATGGTTCAAATAGGCCTGCAGGGAAAACATCTATTGAGCATCTCCTCCCTTACATAGTCTGTAACAGTATTTATAATAGCAGTAGTCCCCCATGGTCGAATCATATGTACAAGGCTGTCTTTTACAGTGTTTTTATGAAGGCTTTTCTTTTTTTAAATCTCTTATTACCAGGTCGTCTGACACCATTCAGTTTGAGCACCAGCAGAAGCACCAATAGTAAAAATTCCTGCAACATGGAGGAGGTGCATAGGTGCATAGTCTCAGAACCTCAAAATAGTCGGACCGATGAATATTTGCTGACCGCTCTCTTGGCCTCTGATTGGATGGTGGATTACACTTTGATTGACAAATTTGAGAAAGGATGAGGAACTTAAACACGCATTCACTCCATGTTAACACCTGCATAGATTGATTTTTTTTTGACTACTTCTGATTCAAATGAGGTAACATGAAGAAACACCAATGGCAGCCACAGCCTTAAGGCCAAAATGGGCCCGAGAAGTGGAGGGCCCTAGCTCATGCAGCCCTGTTGCTGCAGGCAAGGCTAAAGGCGGACTAACTGTAAACTCTGAGCTCTTTCTTTCCGACGATGAAAAATCACTCAAAACTGGGATATGTAGAACATGCTATACTCTGTTTTTCTTTTTTTAAAGTTAAGGGACATTGTATCACTTCTAAGGATGCTGAATATGATCTGCACTAGAAATGGGAAGGTATAAAGGTTATAAAAGAGGACAGTGTGAACCACAAAGTGTCATGGACACAATCAGGTGACTAAAACAATAGAAGAGACTCTGAGGGTCATGACAGCCAGGTAAAGGGGCCAGATGTCACCAAGTGGGTCAGCAGGGCAGTGAGGATTGAGACAAAGTCAACTGGGAGCCAACCAGAGTAAGAGGAGTCAGTCTGGAAAGTGACGCAGACACCAACACAACCATGATCTTGAATCTGTCAGTGGAAAGAGGATGAACAACAAAATACTGAGCACAGACAGTCAAGAGCTATCTGCTGGGAGGATGAAGAGGGCATTGTTGGCCTGAGGAGGTGCAGCGTCCTGCAGGTGACAGACAGGTGAGGTGACCTCTGGTTCTGGGCTGCTGTTTTGATCACATGACTTGTCAAAGCAAGGTCTGACACAGAGAACACTGTGGTCCATCAGCAACAATTTCTTTCTCTTTACTTCAGTTTCAGTCCTTTATCTGTGATCAGCTCCGGTGCGAACAAAAAGACGTCCAGGGTCACCTTGAGCAGAAAACAAAGAAGAACAAAGTGTGAGTTGCATTTTTAAAATGTAACTTTAATCACTTATTGTGTTTTTACACTTGCACAAAACTCCTGACATTTTCTAGGGTGAGCTGCATGTGTGAACACGAACTGATAATGTCATCACCCTGACTTTTTGCCGAATCTCTACTGCCAGTCCCCTAGTTACATTTTTGCATTAAGTAAAATGATCAGATGTGTAAATGCAGCAAGAAAATTGCTATTCAAGAAAATTCACTGCAAGTAAGAAGGAGGGGGTGTTGATGTTTACATCTAGCGACCGGTGAGCAACCAGTGCTATGGTCATGTAGGTAATGAAACTGCATCATTTTGAATCCTCGCCAGAATGTTCTTCTTCGCTCTTTCTGCAAAATGAGATTAATAAAGTAGGAGGCTTTTTAGTTTTCCATCTTTTCAAAACGACACGTTTACATCACCTGACAACCGAAGTAAAACTGAGATATTAAGATAGCCTGTGAGTTTTGGGCACTTGCAACCCTTATAGAGTAAACACAACACTATGCCAATCGCTAGAAAAGTTCTTGCCGGTATTACAGCTTTAAGAGTTACCATGGTAACTAGCAACTTTCAGTTGAATGTGCCTGCGGTTGTCAGACTGAATGGCCGAACGAATGCCTCCTTGTTTAGCTTTTGATATCTAAGAAGTATTTCTGATATCATAATAATCCAGAAGCCAAACATAGAGGCATTTGTTGGGACACTTTCAGTCGCATTTGTCTTAAAGTCACAACAGAACATCACTCTAGTGACCTTATATTTATGGAGAATCCTTCTCCTTACACTGTTGTAGGAGGAAAGTCTACAGTCGCCAGGTGGGTGGTTCCATAAGTGTGTGATGTCACTCCAAAGCTCTGAAAAGTGTAAGACTACACTTTGCCTGCCATCTTGGATATCTTGTTAAGATTATTACTGCAGTCTCCTTTTTATGTCCCACCTCCCCAGAACCCTCTCCCGTCTTTCAGGGAAAACGTCATGCTGTGGGATACATATGTGAATAAAGACTTGGCTGTCCTGTTCTAGAACTTTTCAGGGATGCATAGCGTAAGAGAAAGCAGTTTCAATTAATGCATTTTCATGGTAGTATAGACAATGTGTTTCCTGATTCGTTACATTACCTGCTGAGCTGTCGGTCTCCCCGCATGACCTGCACACCTGAGTGCCCCCTCCTCTCCCATCGGAAAAAAAGGTCCCATAGCTGAGTGTTGATTAGGTGGAGGTAATAAATGTTTGGTCGGGTGGTGTTTCAACATCATGGCATTGCTGTGCTCCTCCAGTAGTGACTGAATCATCTAAATGTAGGAGATGTAACAACATTTTGTTTTAAAATGCAGGCGGAGAGGCAACAGTGAATCATATCAATGTGGAAGTCTTAAATTTATCTCACCCCTCAAAACAACATCAGAGCTTTGGTTGTCACAGCTGGGATTATGCCCAAATGCCCTCGTCGTCATCCTGAGATATGCAAGAAAGGAGAAAAGTAATCAGACACTGGCAAAGGCGTAAAGATTCTTTTAAGTTAAAGCAGCAAAAAATGTAATAATGTAATTCCTAGTGACAGTGCAGCTTTATGCACAGTTTGTATAAGGCTATACTTTGAATCGTATGAATTTGCATCACAAGAAAGTAATTGCTGCAGCTCCCTACAGCACCATAGTTAGAACCAACAATGCTCCAGAGTTTGTTGACTTCTATCATTTCTTGAACTGTTTATTTTCAATACCATTTTTCAACAAATATTTTCCTAAATCAACACTGAACGACAATAATAAAAAGTGAGGAACAAACCCTGCTCATAACAAGTGATGTCCCAGGTATTGTCAAAGTAATAGTAACAGCATGCTATAACTTGAGTTTTCTGATGCTCAACAGTCAGAAAAACAACTCTGAGCAAGAGGTCGAGAGATTTGTAACAGAGGAAGCACATTAAAGCTACCGTGAGAAACTTTCATTTTATCTTGGTGACCCCTGTGGACAAAGAGGTACACCTCATCTCTTTGCTAATAACAGAAATTGTAATGCGCCTTGGTTCTCATCAAGTTCTGAGAGAACGTAAACTCTGCGGTCAAAAGGACTAAAATCAGGCTGTAAATGGAACGCTTCAATGTCTTTCTTTGATGCAGAAGATGTTTTAGGGGCCTACTTAAAAAGATTTCATCTAAATGTGTCAATGATGTTGAAGTAACTAGAGAATTCGGTGGGAATTTGTGATGTTATCACATGGAAGACACCTCACCTGGTCCTGGTTGGGACGGTGACCAGCGTGCGGGGGTCCTCTGGCAGGCCCTCCACGATGATGGGGCGACGGGTGACGTGGATGCTGGGCATGGTGTGGGTGCTGTGGGTGCTGAGGATGCTGGGGATGTGGATGTTGTGGATGGGGTCCTTGTTGCGCAGGGCCATGTGGGTGCTGTGGGTGAGGGTGCTGCTGTGGAGGATGTCCATGTGGGTGCTGCTGAGGATGCTGTGGGTGCTGCTGGTGAGGGTGCTGGGGCTGTTGGGGACGTGGGTGCTGTTGTTGTTGATGCTGTTGGTGCTGGGGAGGTGGTTGGGGATGTTGCTGGGGGTGTTGCTGAGGATGTTGCTGGGGATGTTGCTGGGGATGTTGCTGGGGGTGTTGCTGGGGGTGTTGCTGGGGGTGTTGCTGGGGGTGCTGCGAGTGGGCAGGGTGTGGGTACTGGGGTTGTGGCTGCTGTGGGTGCGGGTGCTGTGCGGGGGCCTGTGGGTGCTGTTGATGTTGTGGATGCATGGTGTGTGAGTATGGAGTCTGCTGGGCGTGGGGAGCATGGGGGTACTGGGGCTGGGGCTGAGGCTGTGCGTGGGCGGGCTGCGGCTGTGGGTGGTGAGGACCGTGTGGGTGATACTGCTCGTCTTCATAGTTGTCTGCGATCAGCTTCATTCGACTCTGTGTCTGCGGGAAGATGAGAGAAGAAATGATTTAATAGAAAATTATGATTATTATTTTAAGTATATGTGGGTCTTGATTTAAACAGCAATACCTTACAATGTATTAAAATGCATCATCATAGGAACAAACACACTTTAGGCTTTAACTTTGCTTTTTTTAGTCTTCAGACTGTGTCAACTGTTGATTAATATGGGTAGTCATTCTGAAGGATATCTAGATTTTGAAGATAAAAGAACATTTGGGGAAAGGTCCCATATTTTGTTAAAACCAAAAGAGATATGCAAAAGCAACAATCAGTTGATAAGCTTGAACAGGGAAAACAAATCTACTGCCTCACTCACATGATATTATATATTTAAAAGGTTGTGGTGGAGGGAGGAGGCTAGCGTTAGTGACTATCTTATCATCTTAGGCATCGGTCATTTTTAAGACATGTATATTGTATAGTTACCACCCGAGTTCCTCTAAAGAGACTCAAGTAAAGAAATAAAAAAGAAGACTTGGGTCCTGACTTGGGCTTGACGGCTGGATGTTTCTACTTACTTGAGACTTGACTCCTTGAATACCTGACATGACTTGAAGCTTGAAAGCAAAAACATTTAAGACTCAATGTTTGACCTAATGAACACATCTTGAATAATAGATTATAAGGCTTTAGTATGAATTTGACATTACGCTTTGCAAAAAAACACATTGCTTGTAGCAAAATATCCACGCTGATGTGAAATGTATATTCATGGTCAGAAAAAAAGTAGCATTCGCCTTGCACTTTGCTAATGAAAGCTTGTAGCTTGATTTGTAGCTCTTTAGAATGACTCAAGCTTTAAGCGGCCCAAAAAGAGGTAAAAGTAGCCCTGACTCATGCTGCAAAATTAGATGCTAACATTGGGAATAGCGCCAAAACTAGAGCAGCACAGAGAATCTGTGAGCATGCATGCGCACCACTCTCGGCAGATGAAATGGAAATATGGCTAGGTTCCTTCTACAGCTTTATTTTTCATTGTGATTAATGTTGCCTTGGCAATGAGATACAGACTTAGACACAGACTGCATATTCTCTGACACTGTGCTGCAGTACTTACGTGCTGTTTGAGCTGGTGCATCAGTTTGTCCCGCTCCCTCTTGAGGGACAGCACTTCATCCTGGGTCTTCTTTTTATTGGAGGCAGAAAGTTCCAGTAGTGCAATATTAGCGTCTTTCTCACTGATGGCTGCCAGCAGAGCTTGTTGCCTAAAAGAGTTAAAAACCATTTGGCCATCTGAACTTTTGTTTTGAAATAAGGAAGAACATTTCATAAATGATAAATACGGTAGGTGGGCAATTTAATGGAGCAATTCAAACACTTGCCAGATGCTGTTCAAGTGCCTCTGTGAACGATAGGCCTGATTAGATACACAAGGACTTTTAAATTACAGTAGTTATTTACATGATTTGAATGCCTCAAATGTATCTACAACAAAGGCAGTATATGCAAACTGTAAAAGATGTGGATGAAGCCCTTGGGTTTCAAAAGTGAAACCAAAGTGGTTTAAAATTCTATGTTAAACCTGACATCTATCTCATGGCCAGCAGGGGATGACTGTACTTGTTGAAAAACAAGTGTGAACGCTCAATAATAAATCTCAATTGATGTAATAAGGCGTATCCATCCACCCTGTCATTCAGATATGGTCATTTCTGGTTTTACAAAACAATTCAAAATCCTGAACTCAAGGCTTACCAATTGAAGTTCACAACAACTAATATTTGACTTTTTGGAAGCTGCATCCACTTCTACCACTTATTAACGTGGATTGGAAGGGGGGAAACGGTCTACTTTTCCAGAAAAGGTAGTAATGCATACTCAAGAGACACAACAAGAGAGCTTACTTCATTTCTAAGATCTCCTCCAGCTGTTTCCTGCGATCTTGTCTCATGTTGGTGAGGTGTGTGTCCCTCTCCTGCAGCGACTGCTGTGTGGAGGAGAGACGCTGCTTGGTGGAATCCAGCTCCTGCCTCGTCCTCTCCAGAGTGCTCATCAGCTCCTCCAACTGATGAAAACCATCATTATATGAGAACACCTAACTTAATCATTAAAAATCACACGGGGCTTGGTCAGAGGGGTGGCATGGGCCCCCCTTGAAATTTGATTGGCCACCCCAGGTGCTACCCCAAAATCCAAATATCTGATAAGCTGATTGCCTAATCAGAAGTGGTACTTAGGTTCAAATCAACTATTCTGGCTGTTTTCAGCAGGCTTATGGTACTACTTTCAGTTGTGAATTAATACTTTGCTTTTGCATACAATTTTTCAAGAAAAAACATGTGCACAGTGTCTAACTTGCAATGGACTTAAGTGCCAATAAATGTATTTGTTCAAGTTAAACAGTGTGCAAGAGTAAGCATTCATTTTTTAAAGTATATTGTGACTTTACACATCTTTGTTTTTAAGTCCCTAAATAATCAAGCTGAGAAGATTTATCTGTTGCCAAATTGTGTTACTAATACGTATGTATCATTAGTGGTAATAGAAAGGGTAAAAAAATGATGTTATTTGTGCGTGTGTGCCCACAAACTTGATGCCACCCCTGAAGAAGTCAGTGCCCGAGGTGGGCCACCCCAGTTAAAAAAAAAGTTTGGACATGCCCCTGAAAATCACACATACATTTTTTATTTGAATCCAGTTCGTGGAGCTGAGTGGAACACTTGTTGGCTTTTAAGAGTTAACCTGTACCTTTGAGTGGTGGCCACCATCCATGGTGCCATCCTTACGAAGGTCTTGTCCTAAACCTTTCTTGTCCCCTTGTGGTCCCAGTTTGATGTTTGGCCCCTTCTTTGTCAGGTCTTTGCCTCCTTGTCTGTAAAATCACAAAACCTTAAGATTGTTCCTTTACCAGTTCTTCTGAATATCATTGTGTGAACCAGATATTCAACTTTAATTCTAGGGGCAACAGTTTTAATTGAAGTTAGTAGATATGTGAGTAGGATACAATATAAACCCATATATCATAATCAATAAACACACGTAGAGCAAATACAGCGGGATGGACCACCATGGGCATTTTGAATAAATCCTGTTTCAAAATAGTACCAATCATGACATCACCGGGACAGCAACAGACATGAGCATCAGACATGAATTGATTGCCTCATGTTAAAATGACATTGTTGTCATGGCTTAAAGGTTAGAGCACCAGAGTTAGGATGGGATGGACAGAGGTAGAAATGAACGCGCTGAAGGGGGAGGGGCATAACTTACCTAGGAGCTAGACTGCAGAGAGGGGGAGGTAAAGGTAGAAGAAAGGGGGGTGACGAAACAAGTTTAGGAGACATTGAAGGCAGCAGAAGAGAGCACACGAAGGACAAAAGTAAAAAAAAAAAAAAAAGAGACATTAGAACCAGAACATAAAGAGACAACAACAACAAAAAACAATACAGAGGACCCAGAGGAGATCCCAGTGTTTCTTGTCAAACAAACTGGGAGACTACAAAGTAGCTTGTGACTGCAGCCTGTCACAGCTAATGCAGGATGTACCTTCTCTGAAAACATGGAACCATTTGCATCTACTGTCAAGCCTGGGAGTGGCATGCAGTCAGACAGGCAGAAATCAGCCGGGCAAAGGAAGAGGGGAGGAAGAGGGGAGGAGGAAGGGGGGGGGTCTCAGAGCCTAGCAGAAGGCAGGGGAAGCCAAAAGGTGGTTTGACAACGAGTAGGAGTGAGAGAATCAGTTATGGATGCAGGGTTCTTCAGACAAAAAGAGACCCGACTGGACTGACACACTTCAGGACCGGGGGTTCAGTCCGGACCCTACCTACTACAGCACCTCACTTACTGAGCGCGTGTAGACCTGGAGCACAGCAGCTCTATTCATGCAGGCCACTAGGCTGATCATTTCCCTTAGTGTCTGGTCGATCAAGCGAGGAAGGGCGGGGCAGGGTGGATTGGAAGGAAGAGCAAGGAGGTGGGCACTGGGAAAGATTGTTAGAAAGAACGGGGCTGTCGAGTGGTGTTACTGGGACGATTTGCAAGGTGGACTGAGAGTTAGAGAGAGAGGGTGATGTAGGGGAAGGGGGGCAGATGGGTGGATGGAATGCACAGGGGAAGCGTGCTCATGGCAGGAGGAGGCCTCAGCTCTAAACACACAAACTTCCTACACAAGCTACAACAAACAGCCAACACTACAAAAAGACACAAACAAGTGTGTGTGTATGTGTGTGTATGCGTGTGTATGCGTGTGTATGCGTGTGTATGCGTGTGTATGTGTGTGTATGTGTGTGTCAGCAAGATTGATGGTGTGCACATATATTGATATTCCACCAAGAACACAGAGGGACAAAAATTACAGTACAGAAAATTAAAATTGCAGAAGAAAGAGGGAGTGTTTGGGAAAATCACACCAAGTTTTACAAACTCTACAGACTGCTTATAACACTGTATATAGTGAAGTATTTACAGTATTACTACAAGGGAAGATTTTTTCAAATTAGGGCTTTTATTTTAATTGTAAAATATTCTTTACAATTTTGTTGGTAAGATGTGGTTGTTATTTTTGCTCTATTCCTTAGTGTGATTGTTTTTGTGTGATGTTGCCATACAGAAACAACAGGATCCCCAGTAGGAAGTAACAGCAGAAGAGACGTTACTTTGAACAGGGGTTCCCTAAGTGAAGTCATGTCTACTGTTTAGGGAATCAAAGAATTAGCAGAGAATATGACATCACTGACATATATTTTAAGATAGTTCTGAATCGGCGCAGCAGTTAGACTTTTATTTCTTCAAACATACAGTAATCAGGCCGTATTTATAATTTATACCACTATGATTTGCTGCTGCTTTTGTTGACTGTAATGTGATTTGACACACAAGAAAATCTTTGTGTACTTAATTCCCTTCTCTGTCAGTACAGATAGATGGCAGATACAACATGCAGAGAAAATAAACGTGCAGCATAAAACTCTTGTACAAAATCTCTAACTTAGACTAATCAAAAAATAATTTCACAGCACATAGGAATACATGTAAAAACAAAGCAAAAACATGCCAAAGAAATAAAAACAAACGTGTATCCAGTGATCTTTGTATCACGTGTACAAGAACTCACTAACAGCACAGACACTGTGATACAAAAATCTGTGAATGCTTCAGACAGCAGGCAGACCCAGGCACACATGTGAAACCAGAAGCCGTTGCAGCAGTCGCAGTCGGAGACTTTAACCACGCAGCCGAGCTGAAGTGCCAGGGCAGAGCACTCACTTTCCCAGGAAATCCCACACCATGCCCCCTATCTGCTGAGGAGCAGCGGACACAGAAGGGAGCGGGTCAGGGGGAGCTCTGCCACCGGGACGAGGGGTAGGGCGAGGGAGAGAGGGAGGGGGGCTGGTGTCGGGAAGGAGGAGGGGAGCACAACAGAGAAAGAGTTGCGTGGAACCGAGGTTGAAAGTGTTCAAAGGCAGAGGGGGAAAAAGAGAGACAGGTGGGTGTGAAAGAGAAGATAGAGGAACGGGACAGAAAAAAGTGGGTAAAGATGGCAAAAAAAAGGACAAGAAGACTCAGTTAATTCAACACCACCAACAAATTAGCATGACACTGAAACAAAATGGCCATTATTTAAGGCTGGGAAGGTAAACTATAACTGTTTTCAACATGAGGTGGTGGGACTGGGACTTCTGAAGTTGAAGGGGCTTGTCATTGGTGGACATGTGCTCATGCAGTTCTCGTTCACTCTGACTGATCTCTGTCTCAGTCTTTCCTGTGGGATGAGGATGGTCTTGTCCAACAAGAAAGCCAAATCCAAAAGCTGCTGTCAGCGTGGAGACACTAGACCACATAGTGCACTGAGAGGTGAGCCAAGAGCTGATGAGGCCACAAGCTTTATGTATGTGTCCAATAACTGTTATCAGTGTGACCTCTGTCCTTTGAGGGGTCGAAGAGTTACACAGAGTTTCTGGTATATCTCTACACACAGCAGCAACAATGATCCCTGACAGGTGTTCTACTAAGAGTGAACCATGACTGGATCCAGTTCACAGTGCTGGACACGCTTACACACAACAACAGGAAAATTGCAGAATACTGTATGTACACAGAAGCACAAGGAAGCTCACTCACGACACGTAGAAAAAAAGAACTGTATACTTTAAAGGTGACAAAATGTATGTGTGCTATTTTCACTGATCAGTACTTAATGTTCTGCATATTAACAGTAAAGGCTGCTTTTACTCGAAATGCTGAAATAACATCATCTGCTCAGGGAATTTTGTTGGTTATTTTCATTAAAAGGAAGAAAGCTTGGCTACCATATAGTTAGAAAGAGTGAGAAATGAAGCATTTTTCCATTCATTTTGTTAACTGCCCTTTAAAGACATTTTTAAAGCCTTACATTTATGTGACAGGACCGGAACCAATTACATTTTAAATGAGCCTTTCTGTTTTTCTTGTGTTGTTCTCTGTTTGTTTTGAGCTTGTGAATCCTTCTTTTCTGTAATTTGTTTTAGGCAGAATGTGTGTCATTTTACACATAAACACAAAGCCGTGTTTACATCATAATTACATGGACGGGACGGCCTTGCGTATAAAGTGGTTTCACTCAAGGACAAGAGAAAAGAAGAATAACATAGTCTCCTCACTGCTTAGTTGGATGTCACGTAATTGTCTTTAGATCTTGGTTATTCTGTGTCAATTTTATGTGTAATATAAAGCTATGAGTTAACCAAAGTGTGCTAACATTAGCCTGCTAACACAACAATGCAGGCCATAGGCAATTGCAGCTCGAGCAAAGGACAATTTTTTCTGCCGCTTGCGCTTAATGGTGCTTAATTATGGTGTGTTCAAATTGATAACTCCTTAGTGCGAACGCAAGTGGAGAGGGGTTGGAGGTGTGTCACTGGAGGAGAGCGGAGGCTTCAGAAAAGCAGACGTGTCACCAAACAGCAGCTTGTTTTGGTTTATTGCTGGTTCCCTAGGGCGACATCTACTGAATCGAAAAGTCGCACATTCTTCCTTTAAACTATTTTATCTTATACGTCTTGGTCCGGAGTATTTAAGGGTTGTTTTGGTGTAATTAAAAGATTATTAACAGTAATAACAAGAACTTTTTTACCAAACAATTTTGAAAGCACTTATTAGCACATTGTAAGTACTTTCAATTGTAAGAAAGTTGCTTTAGTGAAAGTGTTCCCACATAGCACACAAATACACTAAATATTTTGATCTTACTACAACAAGGGTTGACAATATATGATGTTATATAAAAGAGAGTATAATCACAAGGATAAACTGAGGGTTAAGACGCTTGAATACTGTTACTGAATACTTTAGTTAAGAGTTCACTACCTTTCCAACTCAGCGATCTTCTTGTCCTTATCATTCTTTTCCGTCTCCACCTCTCGCAGGATGTCCAGGAGTCTCTCCGTCTCCGTCTGAGCCTTGTTAGCCTCGTCCTTGTAGTAGCTCACCTCCTTCTCCAGCAGCTTCACTCGGTCCACGTACTCCGGGTTTCCTCTGGAGCCCGATTGATGATCCACCTCGTGGGCTTTCTGCATTCCACATGCCAGAGAGAGTTTGGGAGAGACCCAAACAGACACACAAAAATGCACACACCCAAAAACAAACTCAGTTAACATTATAATATCAGCACAACCACGCAGTTACAGCACAGAGATCTTTACTGCGAACAGCAAGGAGATACACACTATGGCCACATTTCAGTCCATCTGTGTCTTTTATTAACTACTCTCTCCCCCTCTCTCCTCCCTCTCTCTCTTTCTTAATGAATGAAGCAGAGTAAAATGTTGTGGGCAAGGGCATCATTAATGGTTGTGACAGCTCATTATCTTTAACAGAGCAATTATTTAGCCTTCTGAGACTCCCAGTCACTTTGCACATTGAATGTATATAGAATAGTTAGCTGAGTGCATTTGTGTGTCTGTGTGTGTGTGTGTGTGTGTGTGTGTGTATGTATGTGCGTGTGTGTGTGTGTGTGTGTGTGTGTGTGTGTGTGTGTGTGTGTGTGTGTGTGTGTGTGTGTGTGTCTGTCTGACTGTCTGTCTTTGTACCAATAATGGTAACAAACTTGTGCTACCAAAATGTTACTCATGAGTCTGTCTAATGGGCTTTCTGACACAAGCTGGTCAGACGTTAACTGCTGGATCACTATGGACAAAAGTCACGTTTCCACCACAAAAGCATTCCCCAGGGACACGAACCTTTGAGTGAACTTCCATGTAATGCAAGAACCAGAGTCTAAATGACATTCTGTGCAAGTTTCCCAACAACCAGAAAAAGTCCCTGCTTGTGGAAATGGTACTTTCCAAGACTACAAGAACTTTGAGGCCGGTTTTGCAGCGCTAAGTGTTATTTACTGGTTGAGCATTCGGTTTTTTTCCAGCCACTATTTTTAAAAAAATATTTGACTATGAACAGGTATGCTCAAAGCTTCATGTGGGTTAAGGTGGGGATCTATTTCCAATGTTGATTCACTTAACCAAATTGCAAAATAGTCAATCACAAACAAAAGCCAAAACTTGAAACTACTCCTTGTTGTCAAATTATTTAACAAATATCCCACATGGCAACACTGCTATATAATTTAGGTACAGACGGGAACAAAGGGCTTGAAAAAAATGGTCTTTATCTGGGAGTGAAATTATTTTTCAAATTTAGTTCCTGGCTCAAAAAGTCCTTGGTACTTTTGGTGAAAATGTGGCTTAATATCACTATTATTTAGATAGTTTGAAACTCCCAATGAAGTTCATTAAAGTGATACACATTACCCTCAAGACAATATGCAGCCACACATGTCAACACAGTTTCGCTGAAGTGCAAGATTTAAACAGAACAAGAGAGCATCCACCAAAACACTGCAGTGATCTCCAACCACGGGCTGATACATCAGCTGACCGCACCACACTGAGACAAGAGAAAAGCCTGGCAACACTGACAGTGACAACATGCAACAAGGTCGACATTTTCATGCAAACCCAACAAAGCTTCACAGTCTCTGTGATTGTCAGACAAAAATGGAGAAACAAAGTAGTAGGGACCACCGTCTGCTAACAGTAAGTTGCATATTTCAAGCATGAGGAGCAATGTCAGGGTTTTAACTTGTAGGAACTTTTTTCTCAATGAGTAAAACTCTTTAAATAATATAATTAATAGTAATTTTAGATTGACTAATACAAATGAAAGTATATTAAAAATAATTTATTTAAAACTTAAATCAAAATTACCGTGTCCAATTACAACATTAGCATTTTGCTAAAGATGGGGGTTCTGATGGTTATGAGGGTTGTATGACCTTCACTTTTTGATGGCTTTGGTACGAGTCTATTTTAATGGTAATAGAATACTGCTTTATGTATTGATTTGTCATCTGATACAAGGAAATGTTGCTGTTGTTAAAAAAGTATCATAAAAAAATCCATGACCATGAAAGAATAATGCTTTATATACAGTATAGACAGTTTCATGAAGCTTCTTAAAAATAAAAATCATAT
The DNA here is from genome assembly GCF_963584025.1 of Labrus mixtus. Taxonomy (NCBI): domain Eukaryota; kingdom Metazoa; phylum Chordata; class Actinopteri; order Labriformes; family Labridae; genus Labrus; species Labrus mixtus. The sequence goes on along the minus strand of NC_083618.1, from coordinate 11,141,669 downwards.
ATAAAGATATAAATGACTGATATGAAAGATACATGTGTTTATTATCAGATTCAAAAATGCAATGCTACACATGGAGATTAAGAAAATATAAAGGCTATGATTCCTTAAAAACATTTAAAAAAATATATATCCTCATACTTTTTCATATTTACTTTTTTTTTTCAAGTTTTCATAGGATATGAAGAAATTAGACTGAGACTTAATGCAATTCGACATTTAAAAGCCAGACTTTTAGCAACATTTCTCATGGTCCTGCATGACAAACATGGGTAGATGCTCTGGGATGTACAGTATACCTTTCCATACATTTAGGATGTGAGTGTGAAAAGCTTCTTTTCTAAATTGTAAGTGTGATCAAACAAACTATCATAGAAAAAGCAACCAGAGAGCCACAGTTAAACTTACAAATAAATATTTACAGAGAACAATTCCAAAGAGCTGATAAGGTGAACTTAAAAACTTTGTATGTAGCACCAGTGTCACCACGTGTCACAAACACAAACAGTTGCAGAATGCCTCTGAGTGCACTTTAAAGCTCATTATATCAGTACAGTGCGATGACGAGCATGCATCTTGGCGGGTTGGTGGGTGAAAGCAGAACCTTTTCTTGGGGGGGGGGGGGGGGGGGGGCTGGCATGATCACCATCTAGCATTTTTTACAGAAGTACTCAGTGTCCTCATGCTTTCAATATGTGCCTCAGAGCGCTCAGGAGTGGGACTTACAGGATTGTTCATGTGACTGAAAAGCTGCTCAGCTTGCTACATTGCAAACGGACGAGTTGAGGAGGGGAGTCGGGTCGAGGGGGTCAGGATGGAGGGGGGGGAACCCAGGAGAGTAAGTATTAGGATTTAGTTTGAGCCAGAGGAGAGAACAGCAGGATCAGACATGTTACAACACATGTTCGACAGTCTCAGTACAGCACATGTTGGTACAGGTTAAAGACATTACATGATGTACAAATGCAGAGGAACAAACACAAGGAGGGCTTGTGGATCATGGAGGAGGGTATTTCATGAAGAGGCTGCTCCCTGCAGGAGCTTAACAAAGCAATGCAGCTTTTTACAGGAGAAAAAAAAAGAATGAATGTACCCATTTTCTTAATTAACTGTGCTTTTATACAAGAGAGACTGACTTTTGTGGATCTGTCAAGATAATATTGATAATAAGAGAAGTTAAATTTTTTCAAAACTGAGTAAGTTTCATGAAAGATGGCGGTTAATTAAAGTATTCATGTATGAGCTGGCAATAACACAAACTCAGCTTTTAGCTCAACTCTTTTTTCTCTCAGAACAACAACAAAGAAACGATGGAGTCTGTCACTACCTAATAGTCTCCATTCAAGTGTGGGTGAGCTAATTCCTTTCTTACGTGTGGGCACTCAGCTTAAGCTTTTTAGCTACAGTTCAGTGCAGTTAATGAGGAATACTTCTACAGCCTTCTAGAGCAAAGACGCTCTCCACAGTTCAGCCAAAGTCAAAACATTAAACAGAAGAAAACTGTGTTTCACTCCAAGAATAGGTCACTATTGTCCTGAACCTCTCACAATTATCTGTTTGAAACTCATCACCCATATTTATTATTTTCCTCATAAATATAAATGATTCTTTTCATGTAAAATCCTAAAGAATCAAAGACAGAGAGTTAATGAATCACCTTGAAAACATGGACTGGCAAAAAAAAAACATGACCACAAAATTCATCGGAGATGCTGGAGAAAAACTACATCAACCAACTACTGTTATTTGTTCAAACATTTGCTGTGGTGTCACATGTTAGCTTGTATGAACTGTGGAGGGGTTTGCCCACAGCTAAGATTGCTGCTATTATTCCATTTTAACTGCAACAACACTTAAAGACAGAACTTTGAGTCAGAATATAACACAGCTGAGGATGAATGTGGAGAGAAACTTATCTGTATAGTGTTAAATAACTGCTGTGTCCAAAATACTTATAGAATGTAAACATCATGCCTTCATGATTGATGTTTTTGTGCACTTGCTCAGATGTGCTGACTGTAAAATAAAGAAAATGTCTGTATTTAAAAAAATTAATTAAGAATTTTCAATCAAGTAATTCTTGATTGATTGATTGATTGATTGATTGATTGATTGATTGATTGATTGATTGATTGATTGATTGATTGATTGATTGAAACTGATTTGTCAAAGTTTTTGACTTGCCTCACAGCAGCTCCATTCACAACATAAATTAAAGACAAAATACAAAACATTTGACAAAACATTTCAAACACCAAACAAATATTCAAGGCCCTTTGGATCTGGGATTAGTCTCCAGAACGAGTAATCTGTTTTACAAAATTCAGACACATACATTAGTCTGTATTTATATGACTCACACTTACCTTCTGCAACTGCGTCTCCAACTTACTACACTCCTCTTTTTTCTGCTCGATGGCGATCTCCAGCGACTTCAGCTTTGAATCTTTCTTCAGGCCAGAAGACGCCAGAGATGAAGCATGTTCCTTCAAATCGATGAGACTCGACTGCAGGTGGTCAAAACATGGGGTTTCAATGTTACAGAAAGGCCGTAGAGAACCATAAAGGCACATCTGTTTCATAATATGCAATCATGTAGACACACCCCTCTTACTACCTATGCTCCCTGCATACTTACTCACCTCTTTATCAGTTAACTCTATCTGCAGGCTGTTGACCTTCTCCTTCAGATCCTTGTTTTCCTTTTTATACGAGTCCACTTCTTCTAGACGTTCTCTGTCTTCCCTCTCTCTTTGGTCCTTTAAACGCTCAATAATCCTCTCCTAACACACACAAACGACAGAATTAAAAGAATATTACTCAAGAATGCTCCAAATATGTTGGTAATATGTTCGCAATAAGACCAATTTATTAAGCAACTAACAGCGAAGGACAAGAGAAACATTGTGTGAATTGTTTTGTAAAAATGATTGATTAATTAATTCTGAAAAGGTCAATTAGGGACAGAAAAGATCAATAAATTCAAAACAACAGTTAACCTTTGCTCATTCTCAATTCCAAAATCTTGTGAATGACACAAAATAACAACAACAAGCATTAGTCTGCAAGCAGGCCAAAGAGTAATACTGAAATGTTTTGACTTTGACCTTTGATTACAAGAAGCCTTGTGGATGTGCACTGATCACCTTTCTTGGTGAGAGTAAGACAAGAAGATTGATACCCGTCATGTCTGTACATGATGACCTCAAGTAAGAAACAAACAGCAGCAGCTAGCTAACTAAGGTTATCATATGCTAGCTAAGGTTGTCATAAAATGTTATACCTGAATATTTCGATACTTTGAAACAATACCATCTTTGTTAATGATCAATAGTAGCTTAGCTTTAAAACTACAGATGATCAGTCATATTTTGAACACAAAACTGTCGCAAGAGAGAAAGCAGTGGGAGTCCATTCACATTCAAAGACTGGCAAATACTGATGATTGTCACGTCGCTTTGGCGTCTCATAAAGACGCTTTAAAGCCTGCCAACTTCATTTACAGTCACTCATAAAGCAAAAACCTGTTGAAACATGTTGAACTTTTTCTTAATATACAACACTTCTGATGAACTCAGACCCTGAACTCTTCAAACCTGATTTATGTCAGTGGGATGGGCACTGGGATTTTGTGACTTTGAATCCATTCACATTCACGTTTATATCCTTATACTTCAGTGCTGCTGCATACCTTCTCTGACAGCGCCTCCTCCAGGGTGGCCAGGGCAGTGTCTGTGTTACTGGAGTCGGTCTGCAGAGACTTAACCCTGTCCTTCAGGTTTCCCAGCTGCTTGTCTTTGTCCCGCAGCTGCTCCTGCAGGTTCTCAATCTGACAGGGAAGGAGGAGACACACAGAAACAGAGGTACATTGTATGATCTCAAAACCAAAGCAGAATTTGAAGTTGGTGTTACAGCTGGACTTGGAGATTACTAAAGTCTTTGAAGTTTAATTCCCTCAGCAGACACTGTCATGTTAAATGTTTGAAATGTGCTGAGCCCTTTCCTTTCCAGGAAGAAACACAACCAAACTGGCAGACTTTAAAGAAGAGTTTAAAAATCTGAATAGAATTCAACAAAAATAAAGCTGTCAACTGTGAGCAGAGAGAAATTGTGTATGAAACCTCCATGAGACAGTCAAACACGTGCCCTGATTTAGCACACAACAGAGAAACTCAAGCAAATAACCACATCTGAGGAATACAAAGACGTAGTAGTCACGAGAGATGACAAAAAGAGATAAAAGTGGAGTGATGTTGGAGAGGAGGTGTGATGGGAAAAAAAGCAATGAGAAAGGGTGAGTGGCTCAGGGTGAGAGAGGGAGTAACACTGAGAGTATTTATAGCACACACACATACACAGGAGCCAGTGAGGCAGAAATATCTTCTTGCTTGTCTTTCTATGGACACTTTCCCTCTGAGAGCAACACAGACTCTTACTCTTAATGGAGAGAGTAACCGCTCTGCTTTTTATTTTCACACAGTGGCTGTTTTACTCCCGGACATCTGAATCTGACTGAACAACTCGCACCATTCCGTGTTGTTTATTTCTAATTTCGTATTACATCAGGAGCATATTTACTCAGACCTCGATCTTCTTACCATAGTTTATTGATAAGTACAGTAAACAGATACGTAACACCTTGGAAATGCTTTAGACTTTTTCAAAGAAACGTGTCTCGTTTTGAATCCCCTCTTTCTGACGATAAATTGCCTTCAAGCTTCCTTAAGATGGTCAAGTCATTCTCACCTTCTTCTGCAGGACGTTGATCTTCCTTTCTTTGACCTCCAACATGTCCTTCATGTCCCTTATTTCTCCAGCGAGAGTGCCCTTCTCTTCTGTCAGGTCCTGCAGCTGCTTGGTTTTCTTGTTCAGAAAGGACTCCTTCTCCTCCAGACGCAGACGCAGAGCATCAACCTGAAGCACAAAACAGCCCAAATCACCTGAGAGGAAGTCTAAATACTAGAGCAAGTAAAAGAAAGGCTGGTTTCACTTTAAATAAGTTAGTGAAATGCCAATAATGTCAACACCTTTCCATTGGTTATAGTCGTTCAGTGTCCATGAAACTGTAAAATATATATATTTGTATATACATGGGAGGTAAGCAAATATTAAGCAGTTTCTGATGATCTACGATGAGTGCATCAGATTTTGTGTAATACCTCCCCAGTTGTTTATTCATCAGTCTAGCTTTCAGTGTATTTGATGTGTATTAGAGGCACCATGATAGTAGTGTGGAACTGTTTCTTTGGAGCCACAGCTCAGTTCGTTTTAAGTCCAAAAGTAAATAAAGAGCTTGTATAAGTTACAGTAATAAGCTTCAGGCCTAGGGAAGTTTTCATATTTGCCCAGTTTTGGCTCATGAAAATCCTTGTGCGGCATGGTGTTGTTGGGTTGATTTACTGTGTGTGTACAAACAAATGAAGGGTTTTTCATCACCTCTGTTTGCAGAATGGCAGCACGTTGTTCTTTGGCAGTGAGAGACTCTTTGAGCACCTCGATGTGCTGTTTGCAGTCGGAGTTCTGGTTGTTGAGGGTTTCTAGTTTTGTCTGCAGAGCCAGCAGTTCTGACTCCTTTTTGGACAGCTCCTGCTTTAGCTGGTCAATCTGCATGCATATGAAATGCACAACAAGAACAACCAGTTACATCAGCGTTATGACGTTTACCGTGTGTGTGTGTGTGTGTGTGTGTGTGTGTGTGTGTGTGTGTGTGTGTGTGTGTGTGTGTGTGTGTGTGTGTGTGTATACATGTGGTTGCCTGATGGAGCCTCTTTTAACCAAACAGCAAGCGAGTCAGCACAGGGTTTGTACTATTTTCATCAACACACTTTTCTCTCATTAAATATGCATTTGGGACTGACTCCCCTGCATTTGTCATATATTATACATCATCTCCATACATGATTGATGAAAAGAGGTCTATAAATAGAAAAAACAAAACTGTAGCTGGTCGGTGCCTGGTTGACTAATATAAGGAGCAGGAAGTAAACACAGTGTCAAAGCTCTTGGAGGACACGAGAGCCAGAGAGTGGCAGATACATACTGAGACACGATTACAGATTTTAGTGTAGCTTCTGTTTGCTGGTGTCTTGACAGGGAAGCTAGATCGACTGACACCTAGCAGCTGAAAACACGATTCATCCTGCAGTGTGGGCTGATCAAAACACTGACTGATCTAAAAAATGAAGCAGGTAAAGTGATACTTTGAATTTTTGGGCTCATGAATTAAAAAAAAAAAAGTTTTTTAACTGTCTCTTGCCATCAGAATTAGAAAGATAAGCCCTTTTGTTAAAGATTAAGGACAAAAAGTTCAGTATTTTATCATTCTATAACATGCACTTGCTGATTTTGCCTTTTTTTTTGTTGCAATTCTTGACTCTAAGCTCCTCTGAGAGGAAAGCACCTCTTGGATTGTTGCCAGTAATACACTTTGCTGATGAAACTAAATGTTAATGCAGCTAATTTAAGCGACACTCAGCTTCATTTAGCGGTCTCATCTCAGAACTGGTCTATCTGTGCAGTCCGTTGTGTATTTACAGTAAGCCATATTTTCACATGACCCTTCTTTCTACAGAAGCATGCACGGAGCGGACGGTATCTACCTTGGTCTTCATAAACTTAGAGTGGTTCTTGTAGACCTCCATCTGTTTGATTTCTTCCTCTCTGTCCTCTGTGTTCAGTAATCCATTCGCCTTCAGCATTTGGATCTCATCCTCCAGATCCCGAATGTTGCGCTCCAGAGAGGCAATTTTGGTGTCCTACACACAAACATGCAGAGGAGACACACCTCAAAACCTCGGCTGGCATGCCTACAAGTTGCATGCTGCAAATCAACCCTGAAGTAGAGACTAGGGTCCTAGCAGACAGATTGAAAGACTGATAAAAACAAGGCTAAAAGACAGACAGATAACCAGAAAGAGAGAGCTATAGAAAGAAGAAGAGAGTCTGGTAGATCTCTGTGTTGAGGCTGAGAGCAGCTGCAGTATCTGTCGGTGAAATCAGAAGCGTCTACCCAGCTCCTTGCGGCGGCTCAGAGGATTAATCACCATGTGGAAATATTGAGCACACATCCAGCTAGGAGAGATCAGCCCGGACCGGAGAGGAACGTGCAGAGGGGAAGGCAGAAAAAGTAACTAGACGTTGTTTTTGGCGTTGTTGCTTGCAGATCAATGCAGAATCCAGTCCCTGAACTGCGACTGTGAGTGCAGCTTTAGCTTCACGGCTTTTTAAATAAATAATACAACGTCTTTAAGATTAGACATGGTCCATCTACCTCTCCAGTAGAGCATGGAGCAACCTTGTTCCTCCCACTTTCTCTCTTTTTGTGTCTCTCATTCTCCCCTCCTGGTGGCTCTGAACTTGTGAACTTGTGGCCGTCAGCTGGGTCAGTCAAAGACCACCTCAGGGGAATGTGGGTAATGTATCAAAATGAGGAATGACCATCAAAGCAGGATGTAAGGTGTTAACGTCAACACATGAGCGCTGCACATGTACATGCACTTCACCGTGCAGTTGCATCTCACTTCAGAGCGGGTGTTACGAGACGAACATCAATGAACTAACATCGCTGAAATAGATATAAGACATCGTACCTTCAATGGAGGGAGATTTTATTCCATCCACATATAATCATCGACCTGGTCAGTAAATCTTGCTCTTTATCTCTTTTCCCCTGCCTCTGTGTGTCTCTATTTCCATCAATCTTCTTGCATATTGGCCTCTCACTGTCATAAACAACCACACCTGTTTCCATGGCAGCAGCAGCAGGCTGGCTATATACTGTGCACTGTCTCTGGTGAGTGAGGAGGAGAAGGTGGGAGGGAGGGGGGATTATTCGTGCTTCCATCAGCAGCAGCATCAACACAGCAGAGGGAGAGAGCAGCGGGGAGAGATGCAGAGTCTGCCGACACAGGACAGAAGAGGAGGAGAAGCGAGAGACGGAGTAGGAGGAGGTAGCTCTGTATGCAAATCAACAGGATCCCAGAGCACAGAAGTCACATGACTGTGCCGTGCAGCCAAGGCTAAGGCCTGCACAGTGCAGATCAAGCCGAGTGAGAGGGGCTGTGTCAGCTCAACAATGATGTCATGATTTATTTTGAGGAAGTGATGTCATGCCTCTGCAGTAAGGATGTTGGTGTGTGTACAGTGTTACAACACATGTTTTATAGTTCAGCGGCTCAACATGTGTTGATCGAAACTGACGTCTAAACAAGCATGCTTGCACGTAACTGCTGCAGGGTTTTAAAGAATGGTTCTTGAGATTCAGCCAGCTAAACTGGTGATGGGTGGGGTCTCTGAAAATGCAATCTGAGAGTATCTTTCCTTTTTTATCTTTCTATGATCTTTTTTGCAGAAATATTTGAATGTCCCTTTAATTTCCCCTGAAGCTGTAAAGTTACATAACACATTACATACATATTCTTGTTGTATTCTGCTTGTCCAAGTGCTTCACTGAAGATATTCAACTCAACTAGTCGATGTAAATTATGAATAACTAAGATGACAGTTATGTATGACAAACCTACCTCAACTATCAATTACAGTATATACATGTTTATATCTTGCAAACGTTTAGTTATAAATCAGCCGGACATACAGTAGCCTATGTGGAGACTTTCAATGATAATTATCACGCTAAAAACAATGCTAATGTGCTCAAAACTAAGCTGACATGATAGAAGTGCAGTCTGTGATGCTGGCACACAGACTCTAATGTTGAATATTTGATTTCTGAAATAAAACATGTTATTGCTTGTCATTAAAAAAGTGAAATGCCACTTGCCATGACTGGCACGCTAAGTAGGTTGAAACATGAACAGTAATATTGATTCTTGTTGATGTTTACACAACTTCTTTGAGTGTGTGTGTGTGTGTGTGTGTGTGTGTGTGTGTGTGTGTTTGTGTTTCTGTGCCAGGGGAGATAAAGAGATGTGTCATTGTGTTTATTATTGACCCAGCTGCTCATGATAACAATGACAACAATAGATTCAGTAGAACACACACAGGTCACAGGCCTCTGTTTAGACAGGCAAGCGAGTGGTGGAGTAACCTGTGACCTGAACACACAAGAATAAGACATCAGTATTTTACCATCATAGCAGACTGTCCATGATTAAACGTGTTTTTTTTAGTATACAGTCGTAGCCAGAGGAACCTTCATATCAAACATAATGAAAAAAACAACTGAAGCTGGATAAAGCTGCCCCCTTATTTACTCCATGAGGCGTGACTCTGAGGAATAATACGAGGGTAATTTGACTTGTGATGAAAGCTGCATGCGGATTCCTAAAGCTTTGTGTTGTGAGTGAGGTTCTTACTTTCATCTCTATGATGGTCTGCAGGGCCTTGGTTTTGCCTGGATCCTGATGTAGCTGATTTCTTCTGTGCAGTTCCTTTCAGAAAAAACCCAGCATATTGCATCAGTAAAACATAACCTATAGCAATCTTCATTAAATAAAAATACAGAGTAATGCATCTTAAGTTTGTCACATACGTAAATTATTTATATGATCAAATAAAGGCAGCAGATAATTTCATACTCAGCAGTGCCCTCTAGTGATGACAAATAAGAAGACAGTCATGTGTAAGTCTTATACAGTGAATCCAACATATCCATATTAACATGACTGGTTAAAGTTACCTCTCGCAGATGGATGTTCTCCTTCTCCTTCTGATCCAGGATGACCTCCAGGTGTCCAAGCTGAGCCTCTGCCTCAGCAATGCGCCTCGCTCTCTCCTGTTCCTCCTCCTCCGACACTCTGCCAGAGGTAAGCCCTTTGCTCTGCAGCATCTCCAGCAGCTTCTTGATGGACTCGTCCCTGGCACCCAGCGTCTGCTTCTGGGTCTCGATCCTCAGCTCCATCTCCTCCAGGGTCTTTCTGAGCAGGAACAGCTCCTTGGCCTGTCTGTCATGCTCGGCCTGCAGCCGACGGAAGTTCTCCTCTGTCAGCTCAATGGTGGTAAAGTGGTCAGAGGCAGAGCGGTTACCGCTCTCCTGCTGCAGCAGGTGGTTCAGGTCTCGCTGTGTCCGCAGCTCATCTTGCAGAGCCTGGATGGTCATCTGGAGATGCTGATACATGACACATGAATAGACAGACTGAACAGTTATTGAGATTGAACAAAACAGTAAGAAGTGTTTGATGATAACAATGCAATACTTGTGAAATACTTTCCCCAACGCGTCTGTAGAAAAATGCAGGTCAAACATGAGGGCATATCACTTTCCTCTTTTTAGAGGCAAACAGACTGTAAACTACTTATTCTGTCGAACACATTCTCACTTCTCTTTTTTCTGGAACAAGAAACAAAGCTGTAAGATGTTTTAAAATATATCAAAGATTGGGAAATTCACTCCGGCATTTATTATTGGTGAGCTGACAAATATGTGCAGTTGTTATACAGCTTATTAAAGCTGGAGATCATCCTGATACTTTACTGCAGTGAACCCAAGGGTCTTCGGTCTCTGACATTCAGCCTGATAGGCCAGCAACATGTCAGGTGTTTGTTTGTGTCAAGAATGAAATCAAACATTAACAGACACTATTAGATTCAATATCTGATTGTATGTAGGTGTGTTGGTTCTGTGTTGGGGGAACAACCTTAGAGCTAAGTTTCTGTCAAAGATTGACCAAGAATTTGGGTTGCCACTGTTTAAATTTTCTTCCAGCAGATATTTCAAGAATGCAATCAATCTAGATCCAGAAAGCGACCCAATCAGGAGAAGGAGGAGGGGAAACAGATTCTTAAACTGAAATAAGATCCACATGACAGGCAGACTAGGCTTTCAGGGTTTGTTGTACTACAGGGGGATGGAGCACCAGACACTTTTGGATTCACACCACTGTACAACCCTATCACTCTTTATAGTTTTACAGTATTTGTAGGGGAAGATATGAGGTTTCACAAGAAAAGGATGCAGGCTTAACTGCTGGAAATGTTCATTTCTTTTAAAGGTTCATAGGAGAGGAGGTTGTAATGGTGCAAAGGGATTGCCAGGTGTCTGAAAAACACACCACACTGCAGGTGACTCTATGTTGTGCACACAACATGTGGTGCAAACATAGGGACAAACCTTAGTTCTCCTTGACTCCAGCAGCTGCAGAGCATGGGCAGAATGAACAGAAAAACAAATGTATGGTAAAAACAGAGCATCAGAGCATGATGCAACAGAGACGGATGATCAACACACACCAGCCAAAGATTTAAAATAGGAGGCAACAATCAGTCTGTCCAGCTGGGTTGTTATCTGCCTTCAGCCGTCAGTCAGAATATCATATTATTCACAATATGCCAACAGACAACATGTGACCCATTGAGGTGACCTTTCTGGAAAGAGATATATGGTTCAAAATGACTGAAAATGATTCCAACCACTCATTGTCCAATCATCAAGAAACAGAAAACAGAAAAACAACAATGCAATTTATTTATTCACTGGAATATAATTTTTTTTAAAGATTATAATCTTTCTGGTCTAAAGGCATTAAGATTTCCCTGCTCTGGGTTACCAATGAGGATGTTTGCCGACGATATCACTGCCTTGTTCTCCTAAGCACAGCCTTTAATATGATCAATCACAGCTTCCTGTTGGACAGACCGACCTCACTGGTCATTATTTCCAAAAACATGATCAATCCCTAAACAAGGAACTGTGATCGATCATCAGTCCTATTTTAGCTTCTTTGCACTGCCTTCCCAATATGTTAAAAAAAGACATTACAATTATTCTGGTTACTTTTAAGGGTTTCATAGCCTTTTTGCCTTGCTATAGCTTTGACCATTTGGTACTTTAAAAAACGGTTAAGGTCCTTACACTATGGTCTTTTGTCTAGAGCGAAACTTTCCTGATTTTACTTTAGAATAAAACTTGAATTTATTTATCTTATATTAAGATAAAAAAATATTTTACCTTTTTCCAATTCTTTGCTATTCCTGCAGTATTTGAATTTGTCTTCTTTAAGGTCATGTGATTCAAACATTTTGAAGCTATTTGTAATGGGGATTTTGGAAGTCTAAAGACTCATTATACTCATTATTGTTATAATTTAAAACAGTCAGTATCTGCAGCTGTGATTTAATGACACTATAATTACAGCAGGATAAAAGACAGAGTATTCTCTGTGTAATAATAATCAAAACAATAATCAAATGAGATATATTAAAGTTGAAATACTTCCACATCATTCCTCTTTTTACATTGGCTCCTTACCTCAGTAAAGACAACAAGGAAACTGGTAGCATATGAAGCATGTGCTCTCCCAGCCACCAGGTGGCACTGTTTGTATTACAGGAAGAAGCTGATGATTTTCCAGCTGACTGCAGGACCGCTCCCACCACCATCAGTGCTTTTGGCTCGTGTCAGTGCTATTTCTTCTTGCACTGAAGAACTGACACAACTGAAATGTAACATGCATGTTTTTTTTACATGCCATTATACACATTGTTGCCACTTAATAAAAGACAAAGGATCTGAACATTCTTTAAACATGAAAATATTTGTATTTCTAAACAAGTTTAAGTCAAACTGTTTCTATCTCACGTGAAATAATCCGCATTTTTATCTTTAAAATGATAATTTGCTACAAAGAGAAAAACACATTTTAAAGAACATCTTCTTAACAACAATTACATGAAACACAACTGTTATCAGACCTAACCAATCAAAAGGCTGGTTTTCTTTGAGAAAAGGTTCCTTTAAATCTTGACCTGTTGAACCCCACTTGTATCAAATCCATGTATGTCACACAGAGCAGTTTTCAAACACTAAACAGAAACCTTTTCCTCTCCCTCCACGTATCCTCACCTGACTTTACTCCCTCTCCATTCCTTATCAGTACTTCCTTGTTTTGTCCTGATCAATAACCTACTGCCTTGGATCTTAACTACAGGAAACTCTCCAGTGATCCATTTGCATATTTGCACGGTGGGTTAGAATGACTATGGCAGTTCCTCCTTAATCCCCTCAATACTTAAAGCAGGACAGCACCACTTCCTGTGAGTCAGTCGTGGTTTAGCAGATGTTGCTGTTGTGGTCAACCTGCCTTAAGTTTGTAATAATAACTGAAATAATAATAACAGTAATAATAATTTATATAGCCCCTTTAAAAACACATGTTTATGAAGTGCTTTGACAGATAAAGCAAAGGCTTCTCTTTCTCTGTATGTCCTATAAAATAAGCTTCCAGAAGTTTCCCTGAGTCAAGGCCTGATGTTGAGCTACTGTGTCCCCCCTGTGTCTAACTGACACCGGGGCATCCGGGGGTAACTGCCTGTCAGAAATCCTTTCATGCAGAAACATAAAACCCTTCTGAAAGCTACAAGAGTCAAAGACTCACATTCTGTGTTCCCCTAAAATCTACCTCAAAAATGCCAAGCCCTTATATCTGCTCAAATGCAGGTCAAAAAATCATCAGTCAAAATCATGTTTTTAAATGGGAAGTTAACTTTACTTCTAATCAACGTACTAGTTGCAATGGGAGGTGGTAGCTAAGCTACTTAGATGCATATGTGCTTTCAGCATGCTAATATACTAAGTACAGTAGGTATATTGTCTATTATTCTCAAAATGCTACTTATGTTACTATTTCTAATATGCACAACACACATAGTAGCAGCGGATGACAGAAATGTCAAAGAGTTCTATTAAATATTTTGACCAGATTTTAGAGCGCTTTAGAGAAAAGCAGATTTCATCATCTCAGGTTCTAGATTATTCTGTACGAATTCCATAGCAAGTGATCCTTTAGTTGCTATGATATTTCAGCCAGCATTAGTGTTTTACTGAGTGACACCCTCACTAACACTCAAGCTAACAAGGCTAACAACATGTTGGCTCGTTGGACATGTTAACAGCTGATCCTTTACCTTGACTTAACACTGACTGTACACAGATTGACATTCAAGGCTGTCACGTCCAGGTCACGTCCAGTTTTGTCGTTTTGTTAACGATTTTTTTCTACCAGGTGGGAAAGGCGCCAGCAGCTGCCGTATATGTGTGTGCATTTAGAGACAGTGGGTGTTTTTATATGACAGATGGACAGCTCAACAGCAGTGAGTCAGAGCAGCCTAAGCTCACTGCATATCTAATCTCTGTGTTGTATGTCGTGATGGCTGACAATATAGAATCACGCCCACGGCCATGGCAGCAAACCTGGTATTTAATCGTCTATGCTCAGCTAAAAGGGATGTAAAAGCTGTATAAATGCAGGAATCTGAGAGTGGGGACATCACACAGGAGTTCAGTAGTGAATCTGAACACTGTTATATTGTCTTTAAAAAATATTTTTAAGTACTAAAATATTGAAAGTCTCTTTGACTTGGTATTAAATTACACACATATAGTTTCTTATTTCACAGTATTGGGTTTCTAAAAGATGGCCCTACATCATTTGAGTTACACTGATGTTACTAATAATGAAACTATGAATATCAAACACAGACCACAATGCACTTTGCCTGTGCATATACTATTTGTGCATCTGTCTTTTAATGTGCCATAGGGAAACTCTATAGCCTTTACACGTGTGTGTCTCCAGGGGAGGCTGCGCTAAGAATTCTGGGGGTACTAGAACGCTCCACATCTCTGAATTATGAGGCTCAACTGAGTGACTATACAGTATTAGCCACTAGCGTAACATGCCAGAATCCCTGAACAAATCTGATGGCAGATGCATTGTGGGTAATACAGCCCCAGGAAGTTACATTAAAGATAAATGTGTTGAATAAAAAAAAAAAAGGCAGCTTTTTCTGGCACTTTCCACATTTATCTTGTCGTGTGCTGAAAGGATGTCATTGGAGTGCCATGCTGAGTTGATGAAGTACTCTTCTGAAATGTGGGTTAATTAAAAGTTAACAGTCAATCAAGAGCATGTCTTCAGTTCATTCTGTTTCAAGTCATTGTAGGTTGTGTCCAAGGTCATTAACTTTTTTCATCAATATTTACATTTTCTTCATTACCATTCATTACAGGGATATCACGATATATATGTCTGTATAGATCACAGCTGTAAATACAGCCTGCACACCCATAACATATGTTAGGTTCTGATGTCTGTTAATGAACCACATCCATGTGGTTTGATGTTGTGTATTGAATCTTTCCCTTCTTCACGCGTTTTCTTTCTGACTAAGTATGAGGTGAAGTTATAATTTCACAGTGATTTCGTATGAAAACCAGACAACCAGTCTACCAATGTAAGTGATCAATAACCCATTCACTGAGCTTCATTTACAGCAATGCCACCAAATGAATGCCTTTCAAAACAGCAACAAATAAACAAATAAACAAACTCATATAATTGATTATTTTAATGATTTTTGAGGTGATTTTCACCCATTTCCCCCTGTTTAGGCTCATGTAAATGTGAGTATTATTTTCGAGAGTCACTGAGAGCTTAAACTTTGAGAGCAGATGAACAATAATACCTTTCATTAGCTATCTACATAAATGTATAGGAAGTTAAGCTGAGATCTACTGTACAGGTACATAATACACAAATGTGTTTAAGCTTTACTCTTCTTCTCGGGATGCTTTTGCAAGACATATTAATCTTACAGTTTTCTCAATATGGTCATCTTTTTGCCATTGAATTATATAAAAAAACGGTCATTTGGACATGAAACCCTTAGCAAACTACCTCCTCCTGCCCTGTAGGCTCTGATCTTATCTTCAGTGTAGAAAAGACACGAGCAGACTGTAACATGTCTTTATCCCCTTTACTTTGTTCCCTCATCCCCTGCTCCCACCTTAATCTTTCAAGCCTCGTGCTAAGTAAATGCCTCCCTGCTTTTCGGCATCTCGTCCTGTTAAGATGAACTGAGGAGAGGGAGAGAAACCTCCTCTCATCACCTTCCTGTCCTCTGGAGGAAGCAGCAGCCATCTTATGTGCTCAGCTGAGGGGGAGGTTACCAAAGGAAGAATGCATGTGCTTTTTTCACACTGTTCATATGACACTTCCCGGGTCCAAGGTGAGCTTACTGTTTCATGACATTAGCGGAACATATCAATACCTTTGCTTGTTATGCATATGATACAGCTACAGGCTAGTCTCTACAAACTGAACATGATGCATTAATGTCTGCTGTAGTGTGCTCACCTGCTGCAACACCAAATATGCATATCATACCTGAAAACAATTGTGACTCTACATCTCTCTTTCTCTCACATTAAATGCAGTCTGGTGGTCATGACTACGCCTCTGCACACACATCTGCAGCTGGCACAACTACAAAGAGAAGAAAGCTGTCATCAAAAAATTGCAAACACCCCTGTTTACTTAAAGTACACGTCACAGACCAAAAGGGAACACACATAAATAAATAACCTATGTGAACGTGCATACAAATGTCTACAAGCACGCACATTTGTTCACATGTTCACACTTGAAATTCTCAGTGACACCTAGCAATCTGCAACTCACAGTAAATGACAAAATACAGGTTATGTACATGCACGAACAGAGCTTTGTCATATGGAAAGCCAGGCCTCCATTTTGGGGATTGCATTGATTTGGGCTGACTGGCTGGCTGAGCAGCAGTGGTCATGACTCAGACAGATATGGTACGCTCTAGCTCACACACTTCCCTCGAGCAGCTCTCGTCCAGCTTCAGCACGACAAAATATTCTGCTGGATTCATGTCGAACGGTTCACTTTTGTTACAGCCTGAGCCAGCTGCAAAGTAAATTACAGATGTACCACATAAAGTCTTGGACTAATCATTTCCTCAAGTCATGGCCTTTGACCGTCTTTATTAAAACTCTGCCTGCTCTTGTTGGTATTTCAGTTGATTCTTTGCTCTACAAAACAAAGAAAGACAAACTTAGACAAAATTCCTCTCTTCCTTTGATGTGATACAAAAAGGCACAAATTCCCAGTTCACAAAATAAATAATGTATAACATTTGCTCAAGCTAATTGAGGACTGAAGCACCTGTAGTCATTGTAAACAATGCTACAAGACAGATGTAATGATTGGTCTGAAATCACTTCAATATTAATGAGGCAATTCTCTCCTCAGTCAAGCTCTGAAGCTTTCCCACTGTAAGCATACACTATCATAAGGATGCCTCAGCCCAGAAATCAAGATAAAAAACGATCAATTATAGGAGCACGGCACATCTGCCTTTTATTAGCACTCATGCTTCATTAATGAACCCTACCAGGAGGGATATAAATATATGCAGCACAGAGTGAGAGCGAACACTGATGGACTAGGTTGAGGATAAAAAAAGCCTGTCTTTGTATCGAGCACAAAGGCATGAAGGCCCACACTGTACAGCTTTTATATTCTTCTAGACAAATTCAGCTTCTAGGTGTGAAACGGAGCTAAAAATTGTGAAGGATTCACACTGATTTTTTTAATCACACTGAACATAAGGAATAAGAAAAATTATGAATGGCTTTGGCCCTGTCTGAGGAACATTCTCCTCCCATGCCCTGCACATTGACATGAAACATTATGAAACATCTCTCATTCCCCATTGGGAACCACCAGCAGGTAAAGACCGTTCAGTTGTTACACAGAGACGACCAGTCCTTTTTTTTTTTAGATAAAAGCATGAAAACCATTTAAACTCCAGACAAATTGCTAATGCTAATCATTATACACAAACGCAGACAGGCAGGTCGCATCTAAGGGTCGTCATGCTAATGGTGTCCTGCGATGACTTTGAAGGTCGGAGAGACAGTGTCTGCCACTGTGAGTAATGGATGGCCCACTGGCCGCTCTGTGGTCGACAGTATCACTCAAGTGGACTGACAGAAACGCAGACACACTGGGAAAAAAAAAAGAGCGCTATCAGCTAGCAAAATTCAACCTTTACGATTCGTGAGGCGGTGTGCAATTTGCTGCATCATGCCACAGAAGAAGCCAGTAAAAGAAAACACTCTGACCTTTTATACATCTTCCTCAGTGTTTGTTCCCTTTAGATACAACCTAAATACGAGTTATATAAAGCACACAACATATCCAAAAGTAAGCTAATTTAGTCACAATTTCAGATTATGAAGTCAAATATGATTCCAGCAGAAATCAAACATCAATGCCTGTTTGGATCCCCAACGACAAAAATAAAAGTCCTAGGCACCAAATATTTGGCCATTTCTTGTTTTAATTACCAAACATTAGCGGTAAGCTCCTGCACATTGTTGAAATTTCACAAATAAGTTGGTGACATTTCAATATTGAAATGTTGCCAATGTATTCGTGCAATTTAGACAGTACTCCCTCTTTTCACTCACAGCAGCTTTTGGTTAAAAATGTGACTTGGGATCAGTCGTTTATTTGGTACATCTGGTACTAATGATCAATATAATAATGGAGATTGTATACTTTTAAACCATGTCGTATTGTAAAGAATCTAATTATCAAAACTTTTGACAACATACAGCAATCAAATTTTGGCTTAACATATCCAAGAAACATATCAGTACTGGAGGCATGAAGACCATGGTTCCATATTAAATTGGTCCACAGTGAAGATGGGCCATTTTATATCTGGAATATTTCCATAGTTGAAATAGATTTTTGCTACTCTGTAGATGGAGAGATTTGATGAATAAAAAAACGAGTAATTTCAAATTGACATTTTTCTAGATTTTGTCGGAAAATGACTGACTGGGTATTTATATTTGAAGACAGGGAGGGTCAGATGAACAAAGGTAGACAGCGAGAGATGATCAAAGTCGCAGTGTGTAAGGGAAAGACTGTGGGATAGGGAAGACAGAAACAGAAAGTGTTTCAGTAGCCTTGACATTTGTCTCTGGGCCTTGTGCCTACTGTTGTCAGTAACTGATTGAACCGGGCCATGACTACACCCCCACACTGAAGCAAGCAAAAAAGAAAATCTCCTGACATCTCAAACTCAAGGGGCCAGTCTGATAAAACACTTGAAAAGAAACCAAAATGTAAAGATTTTGTGGCAAGGACGCAAACAGAAGTTACAAACTGAAAGTATAGGCTTTCAATGACAGTACGAGGGTTTCATATGAGGCACAAAGCTCATATTAGCTCAGATTTCAAAAAGCAGATTATAGACAAGCAGTTTGAAAGGTTTTGTATTTCCTGTGGCTCGAGTGCTCTCTCTGACATTGATGCTGTGCTGGAGCACCTTGAAGGAGAGTGTGTGTTAAATATTAATGTTTGCTAAGAACTCTTTCCAGAAAGGTTTCCTCATGTACTTAAAACACATGAATGCAATTATTGGACTGAGGGTGACAGCGGTCCACAGCAGAGAAAGAAATGCTGACAAAAAAAGAAGACAGAAAGAAAAAGGACTAGCATCAAGTGAAACTCATTGCAGCAAAGAGTGGATTAAAGATAAGAGAAAGAATGCTCCCACCTGGTTCTCCTCATGAGTGACTCTCATCTGCTCCTTCAGGATGGAAGTGCGGGCGGCCTCCTCTTTCCTCATGATTCTCTCTTTCTTCAGCTCAGGGCTCCAGAAGCTCTTGATGCTGTTGGTGGAAGACCCCAACTTACTGTCCTTCAGGTCAAGCTCTCTGCGCAGCAAATCATTCTCCCTCTGCGTGTCCCTGAGCTGGGCCTGCATCTCCAGCAGCTCCCCCCCACTGCCCCGCACCGCCTGCCTCAGCAGGGCAGAGGGCACCCCCTGGTGGTGGTGATGGTGGTGCAGCATGGAGAGGGAGCCCAGGTCACTGTAAGACAGCAGGTCAGCATGGTGAGGCAGCCCCACTGAAGCAATGTTGGGACTGCTCCCCATGGCTGTGACGCGCCCCCCATACATGGCCCGGCTGGTGGCGCGACCCAGAGTCATAGTGCCTTTTGGGTAGGTGGCAGTGGAGCCCACGCCCTCATGGTCACTCAGGTACATGGGACCTGAGGTGGCGTAAGCAGCGTTGAGGGACTGGATGTTCTCCATGGAGAGCGTCTTGCCCCCCGCACCGCCCCCACCCCCGCTGTTGGCCCTCCGATGGCCCAATCTGGGGGACCTTGGCAGGCGCGGGGACCGTGCGGGGCTGCTCTCTATATGGCCTACAGCTCTGGCACTGCCGTACATGTCCTGTGAGTCAGCGGTGGAGCCACCAGAGGGTCCTTAACGGGAGGGCGCTGAAATGAGGCTGCTCTGACTCTCTGAACCGTACATGGGTGATTTATTTCATGCTTTAAAAGGTTGTGCACATCAAAGTCAGATCTGAGGAAACAGGAGAGAAACACCTGTTAGATGAAGAACAACTTTGTCACATGAAAGGCACAAAAAGAAAAGTGTATTCTTATCAAATTTAAAGTGCAAGTCCCACAAGAGACAGAACAGTTAAAAACAAACAGAGCTGGCCTTCAAGATGTTTCAAAAGGAGGAATAAATAGTTCACTTAGCTTAAGGACTCTACTAGTTATAACATCAGCAGCAAACTGTCACATTGTGCTTGGCTCCTATTTCAAATGGCCTGCAGGAATTTCCCAGCATCATCCTGGATTTCCCACTGGTCAACATTTGTCTACATCTCATTACTGTTGCTAAAAGATGCGGGAAAGTCAGAATGGCTGTACAACCTCACAGTGCATCGGCTAAATAGTGACTCAACTAAAACGACAGGACAAAACATGTTTATCTTGAAAAAACCTGGTAGATGGTTGTCAATCGTTTTGTATCAAGAGGAAATCCTGCAACTTAGCAAGATGTGAAAATGCAGGTGTTTTGTTTACCAAATTTGATCACATGCAAAAGGCAGGCTATATAATTTAAAAGACTATGCATCCAGAAAAGCTGTGAAGACAAAATGAATGGTTAAATATGATGCCACCCTGTTTTGCTACCTACTTGATCAGTTCTTTTCACAAAGTTTGTAGAGATCAAATTGAAAAAAAAAGAAAAAAAAAAGCAACCTTTTTATTACTATCGTAAGTGTCGGAAACTGAATTAAATGGAGAAATTATAAAATATCACGTCTTTTTTATGGAAATATTATAATATACAGCACATCCTGCGGGCTAACAAGGAAACAATGATATGGAATCCTTGTTTTTTAATGTTAAAAATAATATAGAGTTATAAAATAATAGTTTAGCCATTTCAGCCTTAATAAATCACAGTCTGTGATATATTAAAGCTGGAGATGACATATAATGGCTGTGGCATTATTACATTGTGGAAAAAAGGTAAAGTACAGAAAAGAGTTGACGACAAAGACACACACAGGCTGTGATGTCACAGGCTGTAATGAATAACCTCAGCCAAAAAAAATGACACTCTTTCATCGAAGTGAACTTTAAGACTTTCTCTCCTCTGGTGACACTTGCTGCTCAGCCTCAGTTGCTATGGCGACAATGCCTGAGCTAACAGAGATAAAGGACATCTGTGGTCTGAAGTAAAGCTAGCAAAAAGTTTCCAAAAGGTTAAGGGAAATTTTGTAATGTGGTATTTTATTCAACAGTGTCAATGTGACATTACAGCTTCAAGGCTACATTTATAATGATACATCTATTTTATTTTTCCTGTTTTTTTTACTTTTTGGGGCACAGATGACATGAAATGAGATCTCATGGCACAGCACAGTGTGTCTACAGGTCTCTTCGTTGTATGAAATCAAGTTAGATTTTTGAACCCTCAGCTGCACCCAGTGAAGCATCATGTTTGTGGGAATTCGGCCAGGGACAATCTTTGCAGTCTGGCAGAGGGGTTCAGACAGCATACAATCATATGTTTTTAGTTATATGAAGCAAACTTTGTCTAGATATGGGAATTTGCAAATATAAAACTGCAAGCAAATCAACAAGAACTAGTCCAAACGTCTACAGAGAGCATGTGTGTACATGCTGTAGACACTCTATAGTGTGTAAAATAACTCTCCTTTCTTTGCCAGTACCTCTGAGAGGTAAAATTGAAAACTGAATTCAAACAAACGTATGCAACAATAATCACTGTAGTTCTTATCTTTAGTGGTCAGCTTGCTACAGCAAGTCTGTGCAGTCTAGTTAGTTCATTTTTTAAAATCAAATAAAAACAGCATAGAACACTGCAGACAAAGCAACAACAAAAATTATAATTGACCACCTGTGCATCCAGTCTACTGAGCCTCATAATGTTCTCATGTTGCTTTAAACTGAAAATGTTTCAACTCAGAGGGGATGTGCTGTGGTCTGAAGTGTGAAGCCAAACATATTGAAAAGCATCATTCAGTCAGTGTTTGTCAGGATCTACTTGTAATAGTATGTTTTTCTGTGTCTGGCAGATGTCTGCATTAATTTGGGATGTTCTGTCGAAACAGTGAATCAGGCGGTGACTCTCTGTCCTCTTTGTACTTCTTCAAGTAGCATTATGTTTCCCTGAAATGGATGTCTATAAATTGTGTTTGTCAGACTCCTTATTAACGCTGATGAGTCCTACTAAATGGTACTCAGCTTTAGCTATGATTCACTTCGTCATTTCACTTTTGTAATTTTTAATAAAAGGAAAACTATTTGATGTGGGGAGTTTCAAATTTTCAAAAATGATGCCAACTGTGCTGGTGGGCCAGTGATCTGGGATGAGTGCCATTTGACTAAAAACTTCCCCGCTTTGATCCCAGCTGGGGATCCTTGTTGCCTGTCCTCTCCCTCGCATGTTGTGTTTCCTGCCAACCCTCAATGTACGCTATTTAATAAATCCAGAAATAGTTACGGGACAAAATCATGACATGGGAAAAACAGAGGAACATGGCACTGTGATGAGGACCAATGTCAACACAGACGCTGCTAAAGACAAAAACACACTTCCCCTGACGAATTAAACACACTGAGCGCTTGTCTCTGACAGCTTCCACATTGTTTTGTTATTTACTTTATATAAAGTGTTGTTTTTCTGTTAATCCTATATCATACACTCTAATATACTCATAGGGTTTACAGATTAACAGCCTGGTGTTTAAAGACTTATAAAAACTGATAAACATGGTAATTGATCAAAGAAGATTGTAGAGCTGTAACATTATTGTCTTTTTTATCAAGTAAAGAACACTTACTTACAATGGCTCGCTTCACATTTTGAAATCATTTTCTTTTGTCTTAAGTTGTGGAAACCCAAAGTTATTCAGTGTACTAGTGTTATAATACAGAGAACAGCATACTGAAGGTTTGTTCATTTCAGACACTGAAGCAAATAAATTGCTTTAAAGTTAAATTGTTTAACAGAAAACGTTAACAATCATGCAATCTTCCAAATTGTTCTGAGCTAATTTATTGTAGCTCTACTAATCAGTTAATTGACTAAAGATTGCAGCACTTTTAATGTGGACATCTGAGACAAACGTTGTCCAATCATCTTGAGAAACACCCATGAGCCGGCTATCCTCCAGATACCACTGTGATCGTTTTCTTCTTCTAACCCTGTTTTAAAGCAGAATTTCTTCTGTACATGAACAGATTTCACCCACACAGATCTAAAGCACATTTTTCAGTGAACTGCATGGGCGGAGGGAATTGACCAAAATGCAATTTCATGTGAGGATCATGCTTGCAGAAAAATAATATGATGGAAGCACCAGAAGAGATGCCAGCTGAGAAGGCCAATCGTACTCCGCCTCCCCTTCCTTACTCTACAGTTCACTTTACAAAGGATGCTTAAGAATACACTTGAGCCTGATTCAATAAACAAGGACACAGTAGACTGCAGTAGTTTCTCCCGATTAAATTATTTAATGCCATTTTTGCAGCATATGGCCTTGCTGTCACTTGAATTCATATCTGACCAGATGTCCTTAATGCTCAGGTTTAACTTGAGCATTACAGTTATTAAGGACTTGAAAACCTGTCATCAAATACCAGACCAGGCTACTAAAGAGATGCTCAGTGAGAGCAGTGGTGCGTTAACTGTGCAGATGATACAGATGTTGTAAAGATTTCACCACAGGCGTTCCTGAGTTTATCTGTGGGGACGCTGAGGCTGATTTCCATGGGGCCAACATGACATTTTGAAAGCAAGCGTCCATGCATTGTATTCCTCCTGGAACTAATTGTATTAAATAAGACTTAAAAGCATGGATCTTTGACAGTGAGAACGTGCTTTTGAGGTCAGAGCGCATGTCTAGGGTAGGACTAGAGGGCCATTTTTCTATAAATAGCCTTTGATAATAGAGAATATCCTCTGTAGAAAAAGAAGTGCCAACCCATTCAGCACGGTACAGAGCTGCTTGTGCAAACACACATGCAGCTTCCTCATCACGTATTCTAATAGAGGGTCTAACGCCCCCATGCTTCCCACTGAATTTAATGGTTGGCTGATTGGATGAGAAAATGTAAATGTGCACATAGCCTGTTCTACCGTCAACTCCGAGCCAAAGCTCAGTGATTGTCCCTCTTTGAAATGGCTTGCCGGCGTAAAATGAAAAAACGCATGTAAAACCTCTCCGACAAGTCTTAATTATACACAGAGGTTTTCTATTCAAATGTGAATTATTGATGTCTGCTGTTAGATGTGCAAGCTGAGTAACATTTGATGCAGCATTGAAAGCACGACCGTGCAATTGACAGCTCATTGGGCCTTCATTTTCGATGGCTCCAGCGTGGTGTCCGTCGAGCACCAATGAAATATTGGGCTTACCCGCCGTGAGGAAGCCAGCTGCAACCTGGATTTTCAAATACCCCGCTGCTCTATCATTTTAATACTGGTTTAAAATACAAATCCGCCGGTATCGAATCATCATTGACTGGCTGTGTCCATGCAATCACCGACCACGAGAAGAGATTTGTTCAAACGCTCATAGCCCGTGCCTTTTCCGTCAGGTCGCTCACGAAACGCTAAAAAAAAAAAAAAAAAACCTAAAGGACACTTCACGTATTCCGTTTATCATCACTGATGAAACGCGGATGGACTGGGACCCAAATAAAAGACACAAATGTACCTTGATCGATGTTAATTCCTTTCTTTCTTCGCCAATCTAGACGGCATCTTGTCGCCTCCATTCACCCCAGCAGCGTCTCTCAGCAACCTGCGCTGTCATTGGGCAGCGGACACGCTCTCTCTCCTCCTCTACACACCAGGGAGCAGCATCACCACTACAGCCCGGCTACTGACAGCGGCAGCTGGCAGGAGGGGATGGGCGGAAGAGATGCGGCTGAATCTCACATCCTCTTGATGCTGAATGGGAATCATGTGCACTTCAAGTTCGTTTTTAAATCGAGCTCACGTTTTGGTTTTTTTTTCTCTTCAATTATCTCAGTGGTGGAGGTTCTACTGTTACCCGGAAATAATTTGATGTAGGTTACAGCACATTTTAGAATAGGTGGGTCTATTCTCAATTATATGAGTGACTTGGATCACTAGTCAAACCTGTGGGTTGAGCCAGGTGCTTGGTGTTTTCTTTGCCCTTCGTCAAGACTCTCAGGCAGCACTTCCTTCCACGCTGCCTCATGAAGCTGTTTCCATAAAAGCTATGGGCTAAATATGGTTAGATATTAAAGGGACGGGACTTAAGTATGATAACACCAGCGAGGGAGGAGAGATGTGCACGCCTGGCAGACTGAACTCTGGGCAATACAGCACAATCTTTTTTTCAGCTTCTTGGCTCATTGCTTGCTTCTTCATTTTTCTTACGCACCTGATCCAGTTAATTCTTATTTTATGAACAGATGGAACAGAAATTAACTTGTGCATAAGGGAAGATTAAATAAACACTTGTAGCACACGAAGAGCCCAATTAGATGGCAAGATCATTATAACTCTCATGTCTGATAAATATGAAGCTATATGGCCAGAGGACTTGATATAGGCAGGTTTGTCAGACATGAAAGTCCACCTGCCTGTATAAACCCTTAATGGACATTTTCACCATCTTTTATTTACATTTCTTATTGCTCCAATTCACAAGTACCATGATGTTTTGTGTGCAGTCTTGGCCTCTCTGTACTTCATTATAACGTCTATATAATACGCTCATATAAATACAGCTGAATAACCAGACAGGCATAACACTGTCAAATGTATCCTCATCCAAAAAATGATGATTCATACTTTTGGATGTCGTATATTCCCAATTTTGTAGTCTTTTTGCCAATGCAAGAAAGGGAAAGAAACTCCACTCTGAAATAGCCTGCAGATCTTCTGGGCCATCAACTACAAATGGCAGAGCTGGTACTACCACACATTTGGCAGCTGCTCTGAGCTGAGATCCAAAGAAACAGAAAACATCACCAACAGCACGTCTGATTAGAATAAATAGGTTAAAAACCAGAGGGGGGATCATTTTACTTTCTGAATTTTATTTGTAAAACTCATGACAGAATCAAGTCTCTTAAAGGAAGTACTACTTTTTAAATAGGTATTCATAAGATAAAAAGATAAGATAAGATATACTTTATTCATCCCAGCAGGGAAATTTAGGTGTTCCAGCAGCCAGCATACATACAAACACACAACACAACACATATATACATACATATCTCACCATACAAAAAACATGAGCCCACAATACAGTTTGATATATGATATATGCAACTCAGGCTAAAGTTTAAAAGTTTAAATGTCTTCTGTCCTTACTCAAAGGGGAGTCGTTATAAAGTGCAATTGCAGTAGGAAAAAAGGTATTTTTAAATCTATCCTTTTTGCAGCTTAGCTACCAGAATATTGCTTTCTTTTTCTTCTTTGCATTATGCCCAGGCATGTTTCACACTTTAAGGTTGCCTGGCAACCTCTGTGTGAAGACAAGTCTATAGAGGCAACATCTTTATGCACAAAAAAATACTAAGGAAGCATTAATCTTCTTTTTAAATTCTATTCTTTTAAAACTGATACAGTAAGGCAGTGTTGGTTATGAACCAGTGAACTGGGTCTTCTCGAGCCTTCAGACTGCAAACAAAATCATTTGGATTTAACTGCCAGAGGAAAACAACAGATCCATTGAGAAGCTCTGACAGGGGAACTTCTGTCGCAGCATGAATCAATCTAAATGAATGACATCATAAACTGACTTCGTCATGAGGTGAGAACGTCCTTCAGAAGTGCCCTAACGGACAGCCCTCCTAGCTTTTCAAAAACAGAGCAATGTCCCCCTCTTGTCTTCCTTCTGCTCTCGCTTGCCTTTAGCCTTCCTTAAATTGACTTTCTCCTGTTTAGCAATGTAAACACTGACGCTAAGTTAGCTTGACAGGGCCCAAAGGAGAGGCATCATCAGCATTTATGTGTCCTCAACACAAACCCACAGACTCTCTGACTCCCTCACACATATGACAGGAAAGAGGGGATATGGGTACAAGAGGAAACTCTTTCTCTAACATTTGACCTTACATATGTTCACATGCTCCATAGGCTGTATTAAAGAATTGCTTGTGGCCACTGTGATGTCACCAATTGGTTTGTCAACTACTTGAGACCTCAAACATGGCATTTTGGCTTTCTTGACCATATTTGGATGAGAGGGTAATGCTGGAGAGGAGCCAGGGGTTAGCAGCCATTAAGTAATCCAAGCTAGCCTGTGGCAAATTCATTAGCTGACTAATTAGCTAGTTAACCATTATGTTTCCCACTTCATTAAGCTTTATTTGTGGTGCTTGCTGACTGTAGTTCCTTATTTATCAGTGTGAATAAAATGCAACCCATTTGCCTCCTTTGCTTGTCCTCATCTCCATCAGGAGTAAGGTTGTCAAAATTGTAGATCATTTCATTGATTGATTGAAGTTTTAATTTGAACATGTAAAAAAAGAGAAAAGAATAAAAGTAGATAATATAACAATAAGCAGACAGAAAATAAGTAATATGTA
The DNA here is from genome assembly GCF_963584025.1 of Labrus mixtus. Classification (NCBI taxonomy): domain Eukaryota; kingdom Metazoa; phylum Chordata; class Actinopteri; order Labriformes; family Labridae; genus Labrus; species Labrus mixtus. The sequence goes on along the minus strand of NC_083618.1, from coordinate 11,113,986 downwards.
CAAACAATGGAAGACATCGTACAAAAGAAGCTTTCAAATACTAGTTACTTCAATTCACACGTCTGAAAAAGGAGTCGGAAGAACTTTGGATACTAAACTATACAATCTCTGACATTTTAATGATTGAGAGTACCAATAAGTGCAGAGGCTTTAAAAAAAACACCACAGATCATAAATACTCTCGTAAACCCGTGGGCGAAACAGACTCTTGAAAAATGATCACAAGAAAAAATAAATTAGAGGGAGATACTGTAATGCTTAAATGGTCTGCATATGATTCAGACTTTACACCACATAAACTGACTTTGACTTACAAAATGGACGGCTAAAGGACTAACAGCTCTATGCAGCATAATGAAAGAAGGAAGACTGCTTAGTTTTGAAATCATTAAAGAAGAACATTTGAGAAAGAAGACATTTTTCCCAGACGCAAAATTTTGTTCACAAAAAGATGATAAATGTAATCCAAGTAAATACATATCTGATAGAGCTGTTAAGAAAAGCACACAATTCAGATCCTGTAATAGAATCATGTTATGTATTGGTAGGGGTCTGTCAATTCTTAAAAACAAATTCAACTTCAAACAGAACAAAGTTGAAGAAAGAAGGAGGGATGAATCTGCAACAATATGGAGAATGGAGATACATTTGAAGATGTTCATATTAACGGAGGGAGTTTTGTTTGAAAAATCTGACAGGGTACTTAAATACATCCTCTCAGAGGTGTCATGGTAATAACGTCCCTATTTCCTGAAGAAACTGTGGAAACCAAAATGCAATAACAAGATCATAGAATTTTTCTCACTGAAAAACCCAGAGCGCAGATTTCTATTTGTATAATATATTGCAAATGTCAAAATTTGTGTGAAAATCACAAAAAAGAAGGAGGTAGAATGGAGGAAAGGAACACAAGTAAATTAAGTTCAGTGTCTGAATTAGGGCCTGTGTCCAAAGATTATGTTTTTTGTGTTGGCAGCGTTCAAGACCTCAGTCTCAGGGCACTCCTCACCATTCTTGCTATAGGTTACAAAAAGTTAACCACCACTTCCTTTGGCAATGTTAGCTGTGGCTTAGATAGCGCCATGTGCTTAATATTTTCTTTTATTCAAGGATTTATCACCAAGAAAACATAATAACAATGTAAAGGAATCCTGTCCTGCGATCTGATCTGTGTCCATTTTCACATCAACATCTTAATTCATACCAATGACATTTTTGGTGGGTGGAAGGCCACGCTCCGGCAGAAAGAACATACAGTCGATTAGGTTGCTTTTAGACAGAAGATCAGACCTTTGTCTGGGCATGAATAATCACTGCCCCCAGCTTTTAGAAAATTCCTACAATTAAAGTATATTGACAACAACAATTTGAAAGACAGGATATAGCTTTACACAATTCCTTTGCACACCTCAGTCATGTTACACCTGCTCCTGTCCTCCCCCACATTGATCTAATTCTGCTCTTACAAAACCATGCCTGTGGGCTCTTAAATGTTGACTTTCAGAATAAGTAGCGCTCAAAACTGATTAAAATATACTTCCACAGAAGTGCAGCCTACCTTTACTTTATGAGCAACACAAGACGAGATGCAGCCTATCCTCTAAGTTGCAGCTGCAGTTAAATATTGGAAAAGCTCATCTGTTTCCAATTGCTCTGTAAAAGGATAATGAGAGGAATCGTCTCAAAAGTATGTTTAATATTTATAACGTGTCAGTTTTTTTGAGAGAGTATAATGATGATGTTTGATGATCGTTCCATTAGTCTACCTGCTAATCAAATTAATACAGAGCATGCTGGTTTCATACTTACGTAGGCTAGTGAAAGCAATGGTTGGGACTTTAAAAATAGCACTGCTTGCTGTGTGGTTTAGTTTGTCAGTGGTTGTGTTTGCTTTTTTTTTTTAAGTTTCTACTTGCAGGTCTAGCATGAGGAAGAGTTAGCTGGCTGTTTGAAACCCAAACATAAAAAAAAGAGCACATCAAGTCATAATAGCACCTAGTTAAGTAATAACAAGCTTTTAAGCCGCAAGGTTTTGATCCTACTTGACGGGGAAATGACAAGCAATAAAAACAATATTGAAATATTATCACATTTGAAGTTTTTTGTTAGAATGTCAATGCCCCTATGCTTCTGATTAGCTAGTGTGTTAAAGGCTTAATATGCGATTTTCCGCACTTAAATATAATAGAAATCAAGTATATCCTCTGAAAATAACTCTGTGAGACTGTCTACAATGATTGTAACACCCGAGTCCCACTGTCTGTGATGTTTTCCGAGTTTTCCGAGTCCTATCTTCAGTTTGTTTACATCGCCCGGACGGCTGGCCAGCTCATCCCCTCACATATAAAAGTTGTTTAATTGAGAGACTAGAGAAAAGAAGAATAACATACTGTACTCACTGCTTAATTGAATGTCACATAAGCATTTCTAGATCACGGTCATTTCGGGTAAATTTACATGCAGTGTGAAGATATGAGCATAATAAAGATCACTAGCATTAGCATGCTAACACAACAATGCAGCGCAAGCTGTTATGGTTTCATGCTGGTGCTCAAGGGCGACATCTGCTGGATCAAAAAATTGCATACAAAGCCTTTAAATCAAATAAATACAGGCTCTACTCTTCCTTTAAACCAGTGGTTCCCAAGTTTAGTTTGTATTGGCAAATCTAACTTTGGCAACCTTAGAGCCGACATAGTCTTGTGCCCCCACTGAGATCTTTGGGGATTACGGGTGCCGGTCTGTTGAGCCTAAAGTCTGATGCTGATTTTAAAAAACTGCCAACGACATTCTTCCATTGAAGGTAGTATGCAGTACTGAATACTACTATATTCGACAGTAGAATGTACGACTGCCAGTGGGTGGTTATTTTGCAGTATGCCAGGCCCAGCTAAGGTGGTTTACGGTTTGTAATGCAGTAAATAATAGCACAGTTAACAGTAAATGCTGCAACAGTATAGCATCAACTTACTGTCTGGAAAAGAAAGCAAGGGATTTTCATGATTTTGAGCATCAAAAAAGATAATTGGTGGTTATCTTTGTGTGGTTTGATCTGATTGTGATTATTTCCCCTCTTACAATATCCATTGCTGTCAGTCATTCTGATCTCTGACCTGAAGCTTTGAATTGGAAGACTGATCTGATGCATACTGTAATTTTTTTCCAAATCAGTATGACATCAGCGTATGTTTTTGGCATACACACACAATCTTGCATTTGTTTGCATGTTGCATTTTTAGCCAAATCAGTACGTGCTACTTGTATTGTTTCGGAAAAACAGCCAGAGTTTTTCATGTCAGGAAGCTGTCTTTCTGACTACAGTCATCAAGCCTTTATTAGGTCTTTTGGAAACACAATTAATGGAACACACCAGCCTAGGCCTGTTTGTATGTTGGGTAGCTTGAGACTGGCACTGTTTACACTATTTAATTTATATAGGCTAATCTCTGGAATTATCTTACATTTTAATGATGAATGATTTCAATTTGGTTTCTTATTTATCTCTTTGAATCTGAATAGGAAGCCCAGTCAGAAAAAGTAGCCTATGTAGACAAACAAACAAATGAGAATTATTTGAGTTTTTGTCCCTTTACCAACATGTTTTTCAGGATAGGCCTATATGTGAGAAAATAATACACACCTTTTCTCAGTAATCCTGAGATTTAAAAAATGACAAATAAATGTGCTGCTTTGTATAAAATACCTTTATACAGGTATTGAGCCAACCAATGTAGCTCTAAAGTTTCCCCTCTGCACCTCAGTGATCTCAGTTGTTTTTCATTTGCTGAGACAGTGTATTGATCGGTTTTTTTTTAAGATGAATGCCCACAAACAACCCCTTTAGAAAGCATAAATGCCTGTAAAAGGATTGTTTCATTATCAAAGGATTGCACATTGATTATGCAGTATGTAGATTTGGCAACCAAGCAGATTAGACTTTGAGTGACAGGTAAGGGAGGAAAGCCTGAGCAGTCAGTTTCCCTCCGCCCCATTCATTTGTAATTAAGCCCAGCAGTTTGATGGATGTGGATATATTTAGGACTAGAGTTGCTGGTGTGCTCTCTGTTGACCTCTTGTGGTGTGGCTACAACACATCAAAGTCACTAAAGGGGTCCTCAATCAGTTCTAGGATTGTTTTTAGGTTACATTTACAAAAGTCAGGAAACAAGTGTCTCTCTCAGAAGTGTCTCTCATTGGCATCATAAAAGAAATACAACATTGCTTGTATCTGTGAATCAGCTTCCTTCTGAGAAAGAATGTGTAATATTTAATAAATTTAATCGGGGTAGCTCTTCTGGTCATTATCTGCTTTCTCTACCTCTACGTCACACTTCCCACCACATGATGATGAGTCATTAAATGTTTCTCTGAGGTCATCGCTGACGGAAAGAACCTGTTTAGAAAGGCTCTTAGACTTCAGAAACTGAGGATTTATTTCAGGACAAAGACAATTACAAGCATCCCATTCATAATTTCATGACTTACTTTTTTTTTTACTTCCCTAATAAGAGGACATGCAGTCCTAAACTGCTAGTGACCTAAACTGAGGCCAATAAGAAGCTCTGAGGAAAGCGTCTTAGATCATTGCAGTTTTGGAAAAACTGAGAAGCATGTCTATGATAAAATGTATAAAGTGACCCCAGACAGTAAAAGAGGAGTGTGCATGGCAGTGTTATAGATTATCATGATGTTAAATATGCTCCATTAGGTTGACCTGAAGGGGGGGAAACGGTTGGACACCAGTGTTGTAGAATTGGCTGCTGCAGGGACGAGCAATAAATCTGTGTTAGAGGAAAGACTGAGCACTTAAAGCTTCACAGCCCAGTCATTGAAGGGTCATATCAGTTGATAGAGGATTTTAGTGGTAGTTTAACCTTTGTGCACACATGTTGCAATAAAACTCATGAAGAATATATATTGTATGATGTCCACTACTTGCTTTCTTTGAAAATTTCTCGGAAAAGGGCAAGGCTGGTATGGTAAGCATTGTCAATAGCTCTTTCAAAGGCTAATACTTACTGTATCATCCTTTTTTTTAACTTTGCTTTAAGAAAAAAAGGTCTTGGGAAAAAAAAAATCTAATGATCTATTATCCGTTTTTATGTCATTTTCGTATCAATGTACAGGGACTGACCTCTTTAAAGAAACCAGTGAACTTCTTAGAGCTGCAGTGTCAGGTTAAAGTTCAGTTTAATCCTTTGACATCACAGCTTTGCCTTTGAATATGTAGATCATGCAGTTACATTTGACCTCCTCAAATCCAACTCTGGACAAGCATCAAGGATGTAGCGCATACATTCAGTGTAAGGCCTCATCCTGACCTGTACACATTCACTTATTAGTTATATTAGTTAGATATTATACATTATTGTCTAATACTAGCTTTTCTGTCAATCTGTTTCTAAATAACGTAGATTAATCTACTCTAGTATTTATGCTATTTATAGTATGCCAGAGCTTGGACGGATCTTTTAGAGTCAGACAAACTAAACGCTTCCTTAGTTTAAAAGATCTGCTGGTCTTCTGTTTCATGCTTTCATGATTCAATTTTTTTCTGACAGACCTCATGCTGTTACATTCAGTAAATATTAATTTCACTTACATTTTTTATTTTTCAGTATTCATTCAGTTCAGTATTATCTTTATTCAGTATATTTTTTTAATCCAATCAAGCTAAATTATTCATAGTAAGCCAGAGTTTTTTTTACCCACTACCCCTAACACAACACTTATAACAGTTTCATGAATCCAAGAGTTTTCCTTCCAGCTTACCTCTTGATTTTTTTTTAGGTCTACCTTGCTTCAAGTTCTGTCCCTAACCAGATGAGGGCAGCCAAGTTCTGCAGATGTGACAATTGATGCCTTACCCAGTGGGAACGAGCTGCAGAGTGGATTGTGCTTTGTAACTAAAACAGGAACACATCAACCTGAAGGCTCAGTATGTTGATAAATTACCGCCAAATCTGCGCTGCTGGAGTGGTAGGTCAGACAGTCCTGCTGTTTCACTGGGTGAGTAAAGCAATGAAATAATTGATGTACACCACATTGACTTGAGGACCACAGGAATCTACTGTATACAGTACCTGATTCAACAACTACTGTAGAAGCACATGACACAGAAGAAAAGGTCTATAGGCCTAGACTCCATAAAATAGCCTAAAAGAAATAAACATCTTTGGTCAAAAGAGTGTTAAGTGTTGACAAACATCTCTGAAAACCTCAACTTACATCTTTATTTTAACTTTTCACCTTTAATTACATACATTTATGTGACACCTGAGTGGCTCCCATGTGACCTACAGATTATCAACATGTCAAAGCAAAGCAAATTCAAGACTCTAGTATGCAGGGGAGTTGCAAAAGGTCTGATCGGAAGAGTACAAGTTTGAAATTTAAACAAAATCTGGCTGTGTAGATGTAGAGTATAAACAGGTGATGTTACCAATTCCCCCAAAGCTAGCAGCTCAAAGCTTCATGAGCAACTCGCACAACACACCCAAACAGATGGTGGAGAAACATGTTGCATTGTGGGCAATGTAGGCTTTGAGAAGGAGAAAAAAGGATTCAACTAAACAAATTATATCTCAGATTCTACTGAATCACTTTTTTATTTTGTGTCATTGAGGTGTAGATTTTTAAAGGAAAGGAGTGGATATGTGAAGAATTTAGAAAAAGAGCTGAGAAAAGAAGGCCACAACCAGTCACAAGCTTGTCCCTGAAGCTGCTCTGTGCATTTTATTTAGCTGTTTTAACCGTAGACCCTGCTCCCAATCTTTAGTGTTACATAGGAGTTTAGATTATATAATCCAAGTTTGATTAGTTACTACTAGCTAACGTCTTACTGCATAACATGAATGACTAAAGACCTTGTGCACTCACTTCAGATATCCTTTACTCATCTTGTATTTATGAATATGTGGCAGTAAGTGCATGATAAAAAGCACAAGAGCTGAATTAATTGATTTACATAAAAAGAATGTTATCTCAATGGAATAGCGAGTTAACGGTAAGAACTATCTATTTTTTTCTTTGTCATTATTGATACAATATTGATAATGTGAAAATGTGTTCTTGATGGAATCTTTATGGACATAAATTTCACTATTTCCTCTCATTTTACAGTCATTGAACTCTGGATATAATAATCAGTTTACCAATCAACATGACAATAACTGCTAGATGCAGGCTTGAGTTGCTTTAGTCAGTTTAAGCTTGAGATAGATTGAACTAATATCCCTATTAAACTGTACTGATCTTATCAGAGTAATAGAGGACAAATGCATCAGTAAACAACAATACTCTCCTTTTTCCTGATACACACATGCAGACTTAATTACACATTCTGACACACTCACACCCCCGCTATGTATTGGCAAAAACTTCTCCCCTCGCTTCTCTCGTCTCCCTACCACCCACCCACACTGGGACAAGTCATAACTGATTCAACGCGTAAAGCCTGGTCTTATATGAACAGATGTGTTGCCTTTTTCTAGATCTCTCTACTGTCTGCTGTGGAGCTATAACTAAACCTACTGCATCGCTATCAGTAGTGTAAAAAAAATGGTACACACAAAAACACAGACTCAAGACAGTAAACACAATATATTCCTTTTCTTTTTATTCTTCTCTCTGTTTGGAAATTTCAGGGTCAATATTTTCATTACTCACGTTACTTGACATGATGCACCAAAATTTACTCTTATCTGTTTACAGGAATACACTGAATAGAACACAAGGTTTCACAATGGATACACGACTGACGTTTTGCCCATTGCACTTACAACAGTGAATGACATTTTCCAGATTTTTTTTTTTATTCATTTTTTTCAGCTACTTCCCTTTACCCTCATCACTTTGCAGATGATATCCATCCATCAAAGACCTCCTGATAGTCTGACAAAGACATTCTACTCTGCAGTTACTGTGGAGGTTTATTTCTTCTTGTTTACAAACACAATATGTATAGAAACTATACACAGACTGGATATGTTTCTGAATACAATTTTGTTCCACTGTTGTAAACAGTCAATACAAGTCAGCCACATACACTATGCTTATGCAATAATTATGATAATTATCATCATTAGTTTCTTCATCATCATCATCATTGTGGTAATAAATTATTTTTGTACACAAAAGTTGGCAGCAAATACGGCATGGGATGCAGATGACAGCCGTACTCAAAACTCAAAAGCTGTACAGAAAAATGAACTTGTATTTACAGTAAGAATGTGTGTCTGTCTGCCTTTCTGTAAATCAGACGGCTGCACTGAAGGCTGTTTTGTCTCATGCACCTCATGTCGACCCGAAAGCAACTCTACCTCTCGTTCTGATACAGATCCTACGCTGTTGGAGGCACTGTTACGCAACCTCCGTGTTTCTGCGCTTCATCGAGCAGCAGGTGCAACCAGCCAGGCTTGTGCTTTCCGTATGACATGCCCTGATTTGTGAATGACTGGCTGAACATTTAACTCATCAATATTCTCTATATTGGCCAGTGAAACTCAAGGTTTTTTTCAGTAAACCTTTGTGAAATCATGCCTTCCCTTTTTTTTCTTTTAAATTTAGGTACAGTTTCAAAGTATATAAGATCTAGTCATGCACCTTTTCAATGGCTTGGCTGCTGAGTGGTTTAATCAACAATGAAATATCAGATAGAAGCATTCCATTCAACCCACAGGTTATACTGACACCCAATATGTACATTGACTAGTAATAATGAGAAGTGCTGGCCATCTGTATCACAGGTTTATAGCAGCACAGACAGTCACTGCAAGCCAAACACTGAGGAGCCCAGGTCAGCCAAAATGCACAAAAACTGAATGAGGACTTACAAACAGCCAGACAAAGCCAAGCAAACCCATGCTTCAAAGCAACATGATGGTGGACATTCAAAACCGACAGTCTACACAGTTTACCCTTTGGCAACAAATCCCCCGTGTGGGGAGTGAGGGGTCAAAACATGCCACGAAAATAAAAAACAATTCTAGTTCAATATTCAAATTCATACAGACAAGTTGCTAAGTAAAAACGTTTCATTACCTTTTTTTTATATTTTAGTCCATAACTTTTTTTTTTGTTTTCTTGTGAATAGAATGATGATAATAAACTGTTTTAGGCTAAATCATTTCCAGGTTCAAAATGAGTCATTGCATAGAACATTTGAATTGATAATTGCTTTCATCCTCTCCTGTATGTATGTGTGTGCATGTTTGTGTAAGAGTGTGTGTGTTAGTGCATGTGTGGATGTATTTTCAAAAATAGAGGAAATGGGCCCAGACTGTTAGTGAGATGATCTTGTTGGTGAATAGGTTACCTCAGGAGGCTAACATATCTATTTAGTGGACAATTAAACATGGGTCTGACAAGTAACTGTTAGTTGTGTGTGTGTGTGTGTGTGTGTGTGTGTGTGTGTGTGTGTGTGTGTGTGTGTGTGTGTGTGTCTGCAAGAGACAAAGAGAGAGAGTGTTCCCGTGTGAGTGTGTTCGTACCTGTCTGCATGCTCTATGCCTCTGCACATGACATGCACTTCTGGACGTGGTACTGTGGCTGTAAACCCGCTGACAACATCGTATTACGGCTATTTATTGACAGAAGTGTTTGATATCTTTTATCACTAATTTCAACATTTATACTTTGTGCTATATACCATTTTCTGCATGCTATTGCTTTTAAAAATCAACAAGCAAATTATTTGATGCAAGAAAAAAGAACCAAAAAAATAAAAAGTGAAAAATATAAAGTTTTACCAAAGAAAGACACAGACCAACAAAAAAATGAGTCACTGGAAAGTGATTTGATGAATACATGAAGACAAATTTACATAAGTAGATCTCTGTTTGTTATGTACATACAATAGTTTACAGTTTTTTAAAAAGAAATGCATGATGACATGGACAGTTCCAAACATGTGAGGTATACAAGTAAAAACGTACTGAATAAGGCTCTTCCATTCAGTGAATATCAGGCAGAAATGAAAAGAAACTAAAAGATGAGAAAAATCAATAAAAAGGATCGAATCTCCAAGGGGACTCTATCCTTTTATAGTTAGACCCAGAGTGTTGCCATCAGCTCTGGGGCTGACTATAAGGATGGCTTTACAATGGCTAACAAAGAGCCGTGGCCACTCTTTCATTTGGTCCTCTCATCTGTGTGAATCTCACACTTGTGGGCACACTGGTAGTATTTTCCTTCCCTAAAAACCTACAGTTATTAACTAGTGGCATCTCATAGGTGGTGAAAAAGTACTGATATGGGCTTCTATTTTTCTGTTGTTTTTTTTTTTAAATACTTGTGCGTGCATTCTCATGTCCACATTTACACAATGCATTCTGTAGACACGAAAAAAAGAGGAGAAATAAAATCACATTCAGAGAAAGGGTCATATTCCCTAAACTGGAATGTACTGCAGAGATCAGAGAAACCAAGCATTCGAGGGTTGTGAGTGGAGTCATCTGGTAAGTTGTCATTGCTGTGATACATCTTGTCTATTCCAGTTGTGTTGTCATTTTGGGCTAAAATATGGGTATCTTTGGTACAAGGAAAACCTATGAAAATCTTTCTTTTTCTCGTTTCACTGTTTTTTTTTTGTTGGAAAGGCTGCAAAGACATCAATGTAGAATCAAATATCCTTGCCAGATGTGCACTCCTCAGACATAAGAAGTGTTCCATTAAATCCCTTTTGAAGGCGCTGTTTGGCTTCCTTTATTGAGCTGTTAGAAAGAAGGGACATGCTCGACCAATATGCTGAATTCCTCCCAAGATATCCAGGTGCTTCATTTAGCATGCCTTTTACTGTCACACAAATCCCAGAAGGCTTGCTATAGGAGAGGATAGGAAGCAGCACATGAACCCCTCCCCCCTCTCTCCTATGCTTCCCTGCATCTTCATTATTTACTGCTGTTGTCCTCCTGAAATAGAAACAAATGAGATGTGAATGTTAGCAGAAAGTAACTAGATATTAATTAAATATCCAATGCATAAGACTAAATGCATACACAAAAAGCTGCAACCTAGACAAAATCAAAATAAATAAAATAAACAAAAACAAATGACAAAAAAAATGTTTTAATCATCTGAGCTGTGGCTTCATGGCTAGTAATCCAGTGTTGTGCAGGCTGCCTTGCCAAAGAAACACTGAGTCAGGTTTATCCCGACTTTCCCCCACTTAATCTGGCCACAGACACAGAAATGACCCACACTGCCACTGATAATAATCTAAATGTCAGCATAAAACAGCATAAAATGACAAACCTTCATTCAAATGAGCCATAACTTCATCCTTACACAGCATGTGTTTTGACAGATGCTAAATCAAGTTCTGCTTTATTGGTGCTTCTGTATTTCTGCTACATTGAGCAAAATGAGTTGATTAGCTCATTCTTCCATTTAATGAGTGATTCTTACCATGAGTCATGATTCTTTGTCCCTGCATGTGCTCATGTCCCTACGTGTCACTGTGTGTGTGACATTAAAGCAAAGCCACGGTTAGCCTTCTCCAGCTAATTATAGCGGCGTGTGGCCCAGATTATTGGAGATGTGTGAAGTCAAAAGTAAGATGTAGTAGTGTTGTCCTCCCTTGTCCTTTCCCCTGGCCTCTCACCTCAGCAGCTGAAGGTTGAAGGGGACTATGACTCTCGATACCTAACCTGACACAGCATTGAACTAATGCTGAAGCAAGCAAAAACTGCAAACTAAAGTAAATCAGCCCTAAATCCTGCAACATGACAACATATATATATAATCAAACATACATGTGTACCCTATAGACTTTATAAAAAGATGAAGCCACAATATTTGGAGGTCCCCCTATTGACTGGCTGCAGTATAGGCATTAAAGCCGTCCATATTAACAGATGGGACATGGGTCAAAGTATAAAATCCAAATACACATTGAATCAATCTTTTCAAAACAGGTTTCATTACAATTCTACTACAATTCTATCATTTCATTTAGCAGACACACTGTCCATAGTGATGCACATCTGCGAGAACATACAACACAGGCAAGGATCTATAGAGGAGGAAATTATGTCAATAAGGGCCAAAAAAACAGCTTCAAGTCTGATCAGACACAGTAGCTTATAGGCAGTACAAAGAAGCAATGCACAGGTAGATTGTTTTTGTTGACCAAGACAAGATGATAACATGCTAAAAAGAGATTTTTGATAAAAAATCTGATGACAGGTATGTTTTGTTTACATTTACGAGACGAAATGGGACTGATATGTTAGTGGTGGTCTGTCGCCAGACAGAAGGGGACATGGATGTGGGTGTACGTGTGAAGCAGAGCGACAGTGAGAGCATGAGCTGATGTGGTCACGATCGATTGTAACCTTAATTACTGCACAAAGTACATTTGTATGTTTTGTGTTTTTACTTGACTTTATAACATTCATTTATTATGTTTATTTAGATATACACTACACTGTGTTGGATTTAGTATATTTCAGCAGGAATAGTACACTATATTATTGTGAGTTTACAGGCTGAGTTTACAATTGGGTATAATTATTATTTTACTTTCATTCACTGCACTTTAAGTATTATGATTACATGTGCAACACTTACATATGTAGGTTAAATCTGTAGTTTTTATACTCGAATGTATGCCAGGTGTGTGGTATCCAAAGCGACCTTCATCACAGAGCAAGCATAACACAAGCAGGGATCTTGAGATGAGGAAACAAATTCAGTAAGTGCAAAGAACGGATCTAAGTCTGATCAGACACAGATGCTGACAGGCAGTGCACAGAGGCAAAGCACAACATCGACAGCTGTTCTTCAGAATTCTAATCAGCATCAAAACCATCCTAAATATCATCATATTAACATCTTTAAGTTTTAGGTGTTCATGAAAAAGCAAGGTCTCTAGCTTTTACTTAAAGGTGCAAAGGGACTTGACAGATAGGAACTTTATTGATCCCTTGGGAAGGGTCTAGTTAGAGACTTAGGCCCTGTTGTGAAGGTTGGATCAGATGCCTGTTATTGGCAGAGCGTTGTGGGTGGGAGGGAGTGTAGACCTGGATGATAGAGTTTAGGTAAGGAAGGAAGGTTCTGTAAGCGAGCAGCAGGGTTTAAAATTTGATTCAAGCAGTAACTGGAAGCCAGTGGAGGGAGATGAACAACGGAGTGCTCTTCTGGTTAGGTTGAAGACCAGTCAAGCTGCTGGGTTTTGTGTTGAACAATGGAAAGACATGCAAATGCATTTTCCATCTGATGATGCGATCTTTCATCGCAGTTACAGTCAATGGTGTACACTAAATGATACGGCTTAAGTTCACAGTCATGCAAGCATTCACTTACTTTTGGGTTTCTTCTGTCCTCCTGTCCCCCTGTCCCCTGCTGACAAAGCGTCCGTCCTTAATTTAATTCACTTCAGTTGTGTGCCCATGTCTGGGGAATTCAGTGCTGACAAGGCATCCTTTGATTCCAGTTCTGTTCAGTAATTTTGGGGACAATTAAAGATACAATGGATCACACCCAACATACTCTTTTTTTATCAGTAATCAGTCAGCTTGAGTCTTCCCAAAATGCAGACAAGGGCAATTGTTTGCTTATAGAGCATTAAGATACATATTTGATCAAACTACATATTACTAAGTTATTTCATCAAAACAGACACAGATTGAAGTTCTACATGATGAAGATGTCACTAAAGGGGTTGAACACATAATTAAATATTCTGACTTTTTTTGTTCAACAACATAGTTTCCAATTGCTTAGTTGATCGGTTGACACAATATATATGATAAAATAGCATGTCCAAGAATCCATTTCTCAATGGATAAAGATGAGTTAATGAGGTACTCACTGATGCGCTCAGGATCTCTTTCTCTGTTTCCTCTGTGGTGTGAAATGTATTTAATGAAGTTTCATAGGTTTTTCAAGTACAAAGCTACCAGTCCATCTCAATTCAATGCTGCCTAACCTACAAGAAGGAAATAAGTCAAGAGATATGTACATATTAACATTCCCCTAACATTCATTATTTGCAAGGGGGAAGCAACTCATAATTTCTGTTTATACAGCAGGCTGCCATTTGTTGTCACACACCATAACATAAATCAATGCTTCTAAATTAAAAGTCCTAAATAAAATATACATTTTAGTTACTAAAGCATGTTTCTTTTATACTAAAGAACCCCCAACAACACACATTCACTTACCCTCTATTTAGTTCACCACAATGATGTGAACTTCTTCCCAAGGCCAGATAATGCTATAAGTATAACGTGAAGAAAGCATACAATAAATAAGAAATATACAAACAAAATATATAAACATTCATGGCTTACTTGTAGCTCAACTTTTTCTGAATTATTGAACTACTCTGTAAACAAAACCTGCAATTCATTGTCTCAAATAGCTGTTAGATCCAAAGTTAGGCTATATTTATATTATTTTACAGTAAGCATTTATTTACTAATATTCATGACTGTACCATCTCCAAGTTTTCCAGCTTGCTCGGCTGCCCCTCCTTGCAGGATTTTGGTGAGAACATTTTCTCCTTCAGCAGGTGGCTGTCCTGCTGCAGCACTGCCTATACCTACAGGTTTGCTACCGATCCCAACAGGGGCTGCCTTGGAGCCTTTAAACAAAACAAAACAGAACAAAAGTATAGATAACACCATTTCGATATGTCTTCATTTACCTGTGCTTATTGTAAATTGTATTTGTGCGAAGCAAGCTTACCAATGCCTGTAAGAGGGGGTGTGGATGTTTTCATAGGCTGAGGTGCTGTTGGCACTCCAGTTGTGGGTTTTATTCCTGTGGCTGTTGCTGCAGGGGTAGCATCCATTTTGGCCTGCAATTAATTGAATGGAGACAAATGGGGTTAATCACATGTCTTTTTATAGTATTTGATTTTATTCTATATTCAATTCAGTTTAAAATATAATCTAATAGAGCGAATGAAAAAATTTATACTTTTTTTTCTACATCTATACTTTTTAAAAGTTATTTATATTACACCAAACAAGATTTCCAAGTGGTACATCCTTAAGAAAAAATTGTAATCTAAGAAAAGTATAAGCAGGCTAAGATCTACTCACCGCTGTCGTAGTCGGCTGTCCTGCTGCAGACCCAACTCCTGGTTGACGGCCCTGTGGTTGGGCTTGGCTGGATTTCGGCTGTTGCTGTGTTGTTCCTGCTCCTGTAGTGGTTGTTGGCGGCTGGCTACTCTGAGGGGTCTGGCTGTGCTGCAGAGGCTGCTGCTGTTGTGCACTTGGCTGGTGCTGCTGCTGGACCTGCTGGTTACCATCAAATTGCTCAGAGCCTGTCGGTCTCCCAGTCTGGCCCTGGCCACCTGACCGCTGCTGCCCAGCATGGCCCTGGGGTGGCTGCTGTGGTTTCTGCCCTGCTACAGATGGCTCCTGCCTTCTGGAGGTTGTGCGATCTGCTTGTGGCCTCTGGCTCCGTCCCCCAGTGCCATGGTGATGACCAGAGGCTGAGTCCCGAGAGAAGTCGCCTGAGTTCCGCGGGCTTGCCTGGGCAGAACGGGAGTCTGGACATCCCCTTCTTTGTGTAGATGTTGCGCTTCTACCATCAGAGCGGCCTGATGGATCTTTGGGGTTTGTCCTGGTAGAACGGGAGGACCTGGGATCATCTGAGCTGTGGCGATTAGAGCTGTGTCTACCAGAACTGCTGCCATGGTGACGGTGATCTCGAGATGTGGAGGAGGAGTGGCGCTGTTGGTTGTACTCATCCTGGGGACAATATTCCTCTGGAGGTTCGTCATAATCATGGTAGGTATGTTTACTACGCCTACCTGTGGATGAGTGACTTCCACTTCCATGATGCCTAGAGCGATCAGAACGGGCCTCCCGTGGCTTCTCAAACCAATCAGTCTCCTCTTGTCCCAAATGATAGGCTTTTAAACCAAAACAAACCTTATTAGTCAATTCAGTTTTGTGGAGAGATGAGTGGCATGCAGATAGAAGCAATGCAAAAAAACGGCGAAAACATGCTCTACAGCCAAGAGCCATGCAATTTCTCAACGAGTCCGACAAACAAACAAAAAGTTTAAAAACAGTCATTACCTCACACTTAAAAAATCATGCATAAGCTTAGGTATATAACAGGCAATTTTGGCTCAATATACAGCTGGGAAAATTCCACAAACAACACAAAAAAGTTATAGTACTCTTCTTACATTCCCACACTTGGCATGCAGTCTTTTCCCAGCACCGATTAAAGCAACAAATGTCAGGCAGCACAGATTGTTCAGCACCAATTACCTTCGCTGTCAGAAACAGCACAGTGCATATCATCTACGAGGTAAGGATCATCTGGTTTATATACATGACTCCTGGGCAGGTCTTTCTTGTGATGGTCCTGCACATCTGGCAATGAATGGCTGGAGCCATATTGGTTCCTCGCATCACTGGCATCAGCTATGCCAGAGCCTCTTCCCATGCCTACAGGCTTCCCAACAGGACTAAGTGGGCTCTCCTCTTCTGAGTTCTGGCGCATGGGAGGCCTTCCACTACGGCTGCTTCTCTGAGATCGCTCCATGGCATCCCTCTCATAGGATTTACTTCTATGGCCCGTGGCATCTCTGGAGGAGATCTTGTCCATACCATATCCAGTAGACCTGGATCTACCAGAGCTGTACATACGGTCCTCCTCCTCAAGGCCCTCACGACTGGTGCCATAATATTTTTGGTGTTCATAGGCATTTTTCTTGATCCCATAAGTGGCATCATCCTGAAGCTTCTTTGATCTTGACACAACTGTACAGCTGCCTCCTGTTGATGTTGTCATTGTGTAGGAGGCAAGGTCAGACTCCACATCTCGAGCTTCCTCAATAGGGGAGAATTTAGAAATTTTCTGCTCCATTCCCTGCTTCCTATGCTTACTACGTTTAGATGAAACCACTGCAGGTGCAAGATTCTTTGGATTGAGTTTGTGGCTACTGGAACTGCTCCGTGATGTGTGTTTATAATCATCGTAATAATAGGAAGAGCCTCCACTTACTGTGGTGCTGGTGCGATTGTCAGCTGTATTCTGGTAACCTGTTGTGCCTGTAGGTCTGCCATAAGCATCGAGAGGCTCATCTTCAGGCCTACCATAGGCACTTCCACGTGCAGGGCCATTCTCACTGCGATACCGTCCTGCCACAGGATGGCCCAGAGCATCACTGGGTTGGCTGGTATTTTCTTTTGTTAACTCACTGATGTCATCAATCATGACGTAGTTCCTTGGAATATTCTGCTCCAGGTTGGAGGTGTAGAGTCCATCAGAAGCATAAGCAGAGGTTGGGCTGTCTACAGGGTGAGTTAGGCCTGGCTCTGGGGGGCGATATTGTCCATATGCATTGCTGTACACAGGGCCAAAGTTGGTATCTGGAGCTGATGTTGCTACTGATACTGTTGGATTGCTGATGACCTCGTAGTTGGTAGGGACTTTTTGCTCTAGGTCAGCCAAGGATGTCTGCCGAGGTCTTTGATGGATGGTAAGTATCTCTGCTTGGGGCTGGTAGGAGAGACCCGGTTGGTAGGAGCTAGGGCTAGGGTAAGGAAGGCTCTGGCCTGGCATAGGCTGACCAGGTGCATGGAAGCCCTGGTGACTGTGCTGCTGCATGCCAAGGTCTGTCTGGTAGGAGGACTGTGCATACATGCGAGAGGAGTAGCTTCCCTGGTTTTGGTAGCCAGGGCCTGGTGGGGGATGTGGTTGGAATGTTCCTGGCTGGGGTGCAGAAGATGAAGGGTATTGGGGAGGTTGGAAACCTATCTGTTGGTAAGCTGAGCCCGGCTGCTGCATTGATTGTTGATTTTGAGGGTAAGGATAAGACATATAAGATGAGGTTGAGGGATACTGGGAGGTTGAATTGAGGTCATTAGTAAATTGGCTCATTGGTGCAGTGCTAGGCCTCGTCAGCAGACCATTAGCATCAAAGGTTCCTGTTGCAGCTGCCATCCTAAGGTTATTAAGCTCACTGTCTGACATGTAGTCCCGAGCATCACCCATACATCTCAGATAGGCAAGCTCTCTCCTCTCCCTCTCCTTCACCATTGTTTCCTTTCGTTGGGTGATTCCTAGCTCCAAGTATCGAAGTTTTGCATCAATCTCTTTTTCTTCTTCCTCAAGTTCAGCCTGCTGCTTCCGAAGCTTTGATGACTCTTGTTCTACCGCTTTCAATTCACTCAGCAAGCCCGCCTTGGTGACTCCTTGGCCAGGTCTGGGTAGAACCCTCTGTGGCATGCCAGGAGAGCTGTACATTTGGGCTGGAGTAACAATGGGGAGTGGACTTTCCTCTGGAGGTGGGCTAGGGAGGGTCCTCTTTACTTTTCTCATCAGCGAGTTCTGTTGCTGCAGGGAGGCCATCTGCCAGGAGGAGAGACACATCAAGAAACACTGAGCTGTAAGCAGAATGTGATAATTTTGACTATATTGCTGTACACTGGTAACTCAGAGGTTCTGCACATTTTTCATCCCTAGACCTGAGTAATATGCTATGCAGCCAGATACATTGCCAAGCTGCTCAATTGTTAAACATATGCACTGCAGGGGTGATGGCTTCATCAGTATTTTTTTAAACATATTTTGTTATAAACATTGTTTGAATATTGTCACTTGAGTCAAAGACATTGACTGTGATTTTACATTTTATTGCTGATAAACAATGTTAAATACCATGGTTAATAGTGGTAATCATTGTTATCAATTCTGTTACATGTTGATATATGTCTAAGTGAAAATCAATCCATATTGCTTGTAATACTAAACACATTAAAAGTGTATCTGTTCTATGAAAAAATAATAAAACCTGTCTCTACCAATAAGTCTTTTTGCTACTCCAGTTCATATCCAATGTTCTAAATGTGGAATGTCAATGTGAGATTTAAAAATACAAAAGAAACCTGTGTTTGAGTGTCTAGGTTCATGTAGTTACAGTACTGTTAGTACATATTTTCATGGATTCATTCATCTTGATGATTTTGTGGACATATCTTTAAATTGTGTCAACCATCTCACAGTAATTCTACTTTTGGGCCTCTGAAGCTGTAACCTTATATGGTGAAACATGTAAATTGTAGCAGATCTATGTTTGGATAGGAGCCAACCATATGTTGTCAACAACTGTTTGCTAGACAAAGAGTCTACATCTGTTACGTATACAAATCAGTGTCATGTCATCTTTATTGTTTTATAGTGATGTACCCAAATGGAAATGAATTTGTGGGCTGTACCTTCTAGCAGAATATAAGCCACACTGTGTGATGAAGACTTTGCCATTTTGCCACTTTGCCCATGATGGCCACTTTGCCAATGATTGTCAATGATTGTGAGATCTTGGTCAGCATGGGTCAGCGATGGTCTGCACTTTGTCAGCCATGTGTGTTGTGTTTCTGTGTTGTCTGACCATGGCTGAATATATCTAAGATGATCCACAGTCTGTTTCACGTTTTCATAATTGTCCATCTACTACAGAAATAACCCCCACCTAACAAGTACCAATGCTATGAACAATAAAACTAAACTGAAAAATATCTCTGCTAGTTCTATACAGTCAGAATAATTGTGAATCATGGATCTGTGTGGTTTTTTTTTTTAAAGTAACAATTGGACCTTAGTTGAAAAATGTATATATATTCTCTGATTTTGGTGTAAGCATAGATGCATTTAAATACATTTTAACCATCTGCTAACAATCAGGCAGACAGCATAGCAACAATGGGATTTCACATTGTATGTCCCTCTGGCAACTCTTAAATGTTTGCCAGATAGACGATATTACAGAAAGAGAGGGAGAAAAAGACTAAAATAGTAAAGAAGGGAAAGATAAGGGACGAGACACAGCAGAAAAGGATGATGGGAAAAGCTTTTCTGGTATAGCCAGCTGCTCTCTAAAGAACATTCTGTCACCCTCTCCTTGCCAGATCCTGTGTGAGAATCCATGTCCATACAAAGCTGTGTCTCCACAATATAATTCTACCAATACTAGACAATTAACATTAAAATACTTCTTTTAAAATGCTTGTATTTAAATTTAACACATAAGGACTTTGTGTATGATGCACAGTAGCACTGATTGAAGAAAGTGCTGTTATTCTAAAAATGAAAAATAAATATCCTTGTAGTGAATTGCAGACAAATATCTAGGCTATTTATTCTTATTTTGGTCATTTTTCATAAATATAAATAACTGTTTAGTGTTTAGTGGAAAAAGTGAAGGCATCATACCTGGCTGTTGGATAGAGCTTGCTGATGATATGGGGAGAACCTGTTCTTGGCTGGGTCTTCTGATGTTGGGCTCAGAGGTTTAGGATCCGACATGGAGCGCTGCACACTTTTTATGGGTCTTGGTAGTGTTTGGTGACGTTGGGGTGATTCAGCAGTAAAAGCCTTCTGCTGGGGTGTAACATGGGCTTTGTTAAGTTTCTCCTGGGAGGCAAATGTTGTCTCCATCATTCGATGGGGAGACAATGGAGACACAGGGGAGTATAGAACCTGAGGAGATTTAGGGGGCTGGCGAGATGGGGATTCATTTTGTTGTTGCTGATAGCCAATTTCCAGGGGGTCTGGTTTTCTCCTCTCAAATTTAGCAACTCCTTGGAGTCTAGGAGAGCCTGAGTCAGATGTGTTTGCTCCTACTATATGAAGACTTGTTGAGTATGGACTGATAGTTGTAGGGACACTGAGCTGTGGTGCGACAACACCCTGGGACTGAGACTCTGGTTCTGTCTGGCAGGCAAGACTCTCTCCTTTGTGAGTCCTTTCAGGAGCTGCTATGTAATGTAACAGGTCAACCTTTGAGGTTTCTGCCATGGTAATGTGGATTGCAGGGGAAATCCTGCCTAGTTGCTCTGATTCTGTTTGGCACGACGAATCATTTGTGGTCTGAATAGCTATACTAGAAGAAGCAACTTTGGATGATCCTTCTGATTTGGCCTCCCCGCTGGATTCAGAGTGCTTTGATACACGAGACCTTCTGCGCCTTACGGGCTGCTGGTCCCATTCTCCTTGGTCCTCCTCATCAGTCTGCACACTGCAGTCTGCAATGCGTCTGGTTCTTCTTCGCCTGTTCATAAATTTATCCTCTCCATCTTCATCATCAGTTTGCACACAGCTATCTGTAATCCTCTTCAATGATTCCTCCTCTGAGCCATCCCTCAGCCCAGGCATGGAATTCTGCTTTTTCATAATCTTGGAATCTGCCTGTTTTTCAGTGCTTCTCAAAGACATTTCAGATGCAGAACTATGAATAGGTCGAGCAGCCATTACAGCTTGAACCACTTGCCCATCCTGCCAAAATTGTACACTTTGGCCCTCTTGCTGAATAACTCGGCCACTCTGATCACAGATAATAAATCCTTGAGGTTGCCCTCCACCCACAACAACCCCTTGAATTGCACCCTGCGCAGATGTTGCTGCTGTTGCTGCTGCTGCTGCAGCGGCCTCTACTGCTGCTGCAGCAGCAGCAGCCTCCACTGCTGCAGTCTTTTGCCTTTTCTGCTCCTCCAACTGCTGCTGGAGTTGATGCTGCAGAGACTGAATTTGTTCAAGCTGCATTCTTTGCTGAGCTAGTTGCTCCCTTTGCATAATCAGCTGTGTTTCCCGCTCTGCTTGCTGTTGCTGAAGGACTTGCTGCTTGATTGATTGCAGTTCATGTATCTCCCGCTGAACAATGAGTTGTTCTTTTTCTCTGTGTCTTTGAAGCTCCATCCGATCTCTTTCAAGCTCTTCATGTAGGCGGAGCTGCCTTAAGTTCTCCAGTTCAACACGTTCTCGCTCCAGCTGCAGCATGTGCTCTTGTTGCTGACTAAGTTTCTCCTCCTCCTTACCTTTCTGTGAATCTATGGGAGGAGAGGGTTTGGAAGTCTGTGCTAGG
The DNA here is from genome assembly GCF_963584025.1 of Labrus mixtus. NCBI lineage: Eukaryota > Metazoa > Chordata > Actinopteri > Labriformes > Labridae > Labrus > Labrus mixtus. The sequence goes on along the minus strand of NC_083618.1, from coordinate 11,092,151 downwards.
GCAGTACCATGGGGTGTTGCTTGAGGCTGGCCCTGTGGCAGAACTAATGGTTGCGGTTGACTGATAGGTTGAACTTGAGATTGGGTTTGAGTCAATGATAAAGGTTCAGTTTGTGTAGGTAACTGCTGTGGCTGCATTTGGGCCTGCACTGACTGGACAGTTGGAGGCTGAGATAGTGTTGGAACACTCTGTTGAGTGCGGTCTGTCTGTTGTTCTGACATGATTTGCATACCAGTAACTGGTACATTTTGGGGTCCCAAGTGTGCTGCAGTTTGGGTAGGTGGAATAGTGGCAGCTGTTTGTGGAGCAACTGTTGTTAGAGGCCTTCCAAGGTATACAGGAGTTTCCTGGTGTGAAATGCTTACATCAGGCATAGATCCTGGGGGTTCAGCTGGAGTAGGATATTGGTTTGGAGGAGGGAAGGAATATGGTCCCTGTGTGGACAGCGGCATTCTGGGAGTCACTTGAGGTAACCTGGTAAGGCTAGCCAATGGTACAGCAGTTACACCTGTGGGGTATGTTCTGTAAATTCCTCTAGGCATTGGTCGCAGGACAGAGCCAGGCTGGGTAGTTATAGGCAAGGTGGAGGCTATTGGAGTGTTTATTGTAGAATAAATCATGCCATCACCCCCTCTCATAGCAGCAGGGTACAAGGCCCGTAAACTTGCTTGTCTTGCATTAATTAGGTTTGTCAGTGTTTGGCCATTCGCCGTTGCTCTTCCATCTGGGCCATATAATAAGTTTGCTCTTATTGATGCTAAGCTTTGCTGAAGGTTAAGCCTAGCTAAAGTTCCACCCCGTCCAGCCCCATATGGTATCAGTTCAGGGTTATTTCCATAACGACTCCCATACTGGTCTGCAGAATTAAGAGCTGCACACATGCGGCTTATTTCCCTAGCAGTGGTTGCACTGTACTGAGCCAGATTAGTGTCCTGTGATCCTGATAGGTCCCGTGAATTGTAGGCATAGTCAGAATTGATATTTGACATGGAGCCATATCGGCGAAGGGGTAATGAAGGGCCAGTAAAATCTCCCTGATGACGCAAGTCTGTGTAAGATCCATACTGTGCTCCCAAACCAAGGTATCCACCATCATAAGCCTGATTCATGCTGCTAAGATCCACTGCGAGACCACCCTGGACATTACTCTGATAGTGACTAGCATCAGTCATTGAAGGCAAGTTAGTATCAGACATGGAGGGCTGGATTCTGCCTGAGGGGACTACAGGTGGTTGATAGGATTTATGCTCCTCTGGCCCTCCTTGTGTAGTTTGAGGTTGGTGTTGTTGTTGGCTGACATTGTACTGTGGTAGATGTGGAGGCTGCACTGCTTGAGAGGTTTCTGTAGTGGGGGTTTTGTCTGAGGATACTGTTGTAGGCTTCTGAGTTAATGACCCTGAACAGGAACCAGCAAAGGGCAACTTGTAAACAACATCACAGCAAGCCACTTGGTTTTCTGATTTAATTTGTCCAGTAAGATCCAAGACCTGAGGAGTGGGAGGAGGTTCCTCTCGCTTTACCAGTTGAGTCACTGTGCTCCCTTGTGATGTGTTACTCTCATCAAGTTGCACCATCATAACATGGGGCTTTCCTGTAGATAAGTTCATTACTGTTGGCTTGTTTTTCAGCTCTAAGGCAATTCCACCATAGATTTCATGGGGGGCATTAGAAGCTGGAACCCCAGAACCTTGAGGTGGGGCCTGGGGGGACACTCTAGGAATGACACTAGCAGTCACTACTGGCTGGGCACTGCTCGTTTGACTCACTACCAGATCTTTTTTCATCAGCAGTGGCTGAACCTGATTAGCTAAATTGTAACGAGCAAACGAGGATTGCTGATGGTGCTGTTGGAGCTGATGCTCAAGGAGCTGTTGTTGCTGCAGAAGCTTCTGCTGCTGTAACTGGAGTTGTTGCTGTTGTATACCCAGGTTCTCAAGACAGGCATCAATTCTGGGAATAGATGGGTCACTAACTGGTGTTTTACTCTGGGATAAACACACAGCCGATCCAACACCCTGCCCAAAATCCATACGGTTTTGCAAAGGATCTCCATACACAACCTGTTGTTTGGGCTGGGTCATAAACATAGAACCTGCGACTGTTATGCTTACTGTGGTGGGTGTTGATAAAGATATATGTGTTTGCTCTTGTGCATTCAGATTCATAATAAGAGGTTGGACTGCTGTGTGTCGAACAGATGGCTGTTCTGTTCCTAAAGAGTATCTTCTTGTGTCAGTGGCAAGGGATGTTAGATCCATACCCTGGTCCGTCATTATAATTGGAGCTGGCCTCACTGGGGCCCTCAGATCTACCACATTAGTGTTTTGATGTGTTTGACTGTGACCAAGATTCTTTGAAGAGCTTTGAATATTGGAGATTTTACACAGGCTTTGTGCAGTTGTGGTCACGGTGCTAATACCAACATTTACTTTTTCAACATTCTGGTCCATATGTGAATAATGTTTTGGAGACTGCTGTGATGGATGCATTTGTGGTGATGTTGGGGAACTTGTCCCAGTGGGCTTTGAGCTATACAAGGTTTTACAACTGGCCTGTGTTGGTGATGACAGAGGGGAAGTAGAAGAATTTACAGTAAGTGGCTTGGCAGGAGTAGTTGTATCAGAGCCTAGTGTTATCACCATCACTGGTGAATCTTGTGAGGACCGCTGTCTTGCAAGACGTGGTGAATTTGCCCTTTGAGGTGTTTGAGCTCCATGAGATGCTGCTGCTGCTGATGTAGGACCACCAGGCAAAGAGGGCAGCTGTCTGCCACTACCACCAGTGGGCCTTACAGATGGCATATGCGTTGGACTTTGTGCTGGAGAGGTAATGGGAGAGACTGGGGGGCTTGGACCTTTAAAAAGGGAAAAGACTTTGGAGGTTAGGGAGGAGGCTCCTGGATCAGGCAATGCCTGTGTTGGCCTCTGAGAACTTGCTCTGTTGCCAGCAGGCACTGTGTTACCTGTCTGTTTTGTGGTGGTAGTCTGGCTAACTTGTGCTTTGGTCATGGCAACTCCAACAACACCTTCAATTTTGGCACTCTGCGTCATCATCCTATTTTGTGTTTCTTTAGATAGATGCTGAGCTGCATGAATTCTTGGATCACTACCTGTTGTGGAGAAGGACATTGGTGCTGTAATTTGCGTTGGACTTGAGCCAGGGGTTAGGGATGTTCCTGCATCAAGATGATGTTTACTATCAGGTTGAGAAGAACCTTTGTGTTGATTAACTGTTTGTCCTTGCCTCTGCATGAGCTGGGCTTTCTTCATCATCTCCTCGTAGACCTCCTCTGCACTTTTAAGTGTTTTATCTGATGGTGACATTGCTGATGTTTTTTCTGTGGGGGAGTAGAGTGATGTGAAAGTTGGAAGGTTATATTCATTTCCGGATTTGTAAAGTTTTCCACCAATAATCTCAAAGCCCTCTGCTTCCGAGTCCATAGATGGGGAGTATTCAGAACATGATGATCTGTGAAGTTCCTCCATCTCTGCAGCCTGTCTCAGTTCTTCGGTTGGTGATGCATCCTCAATAGGAGAGAGATTGCTTGGGGGAGTTTTGGATCTTTCCCTGCGCCTCTGTGCCCTTAGCTCTTCTTTGTCCCTTTTTGTTTTTCGTGCAGTGCTTCGAATCCTCTGTTGCTCTAGATCTCTCATTTGTTCCTGTTCTCGAAGTAGTTCTTCTTCCTCTCTGAGTTCATCCTCCTCAGATGAATCCTCAATAGTAGGCAGCAGTGGCCCATGAGACCGATGTCGAGCTTTCCTCTGCTGCTTTGCCTCCTCTAATCTTGCCCTACGACTGGGGCTGCTGTCACTGTCATCCTCCATGGATGACACAGATGTGGGAGATGTTCCAGAAGTGTAGCTAGGAGTGGTAGCAGGTAGGGTAGATGAATATTCTCCCTTGGAACGCTCCTCAGGAGAACCAGTTAGACTCTCCATCTCAAGCTCTGGTTCTCGCAAGTCATGCTCAGTATTGAGCTCCATTTCTCGGTTGTAGCTGTTGGTGTTATTCAGCTCAATAGTCTTAAATCGCCGAAGGCCCCCAGCCATTACAACATCTTCTTCTTCATTTACCTTATAAGCACCTTCTGATGCCTTGGTATCTTCCTCAAAACTATTTGACTGGTGAGAGAGTCGTCGTCTTTCCTTGCTCAGATCCCCACTTGTTTTATGCGCCCTTTTACTCTTCTGGTTTCCATGTTCTTCCAACTCCTCTTCATCAGCACTCATCTCCATAATTTGCCTCCTCATGAATTCCTCATCTGTTACTTCTTTATGTGACTTTTTCTGTCTTACTGGCAATGGTGAGAGACCGCTTTCACTGCTGTCTTCCACATAATCATGGCGAAGCTTACAACTGAGGTCATCTTCTGATTCATCCCTTGCTCCATCATCATTTGGATTGTAATCTCGCTCATGTCCAACAGACAGTGAATGTGGCCTGTGCTTCTGGTCTGAGGCTGTCTTTGATTCTAGTAGAGGCTTCATGGAGCTCTCTAGCTTGGTGATTTCTGAGGGTATGGAAGCTCCCCTTTCATTGAGCTTAATTCCTTCTTCCCGAATCTGGCCGGTAATCTCCCCATGAGAGCTGGAGATCCCATCTGAGGAGTAGCCAGTGTCACTTAAACTCTGTGTACTTGATTTGTTGTAATCCTAAAGACAGAGACAAAAATGAGAGGTCAGAAGTGGAGACAATTAATTGTTCTAAATAAAGCAATGGCCAGGTCTGTAACATTGTCAGTGTAAACATTTCCTTAAACTACGTCATTAAAATCATCAGCAGTGACATTTTCATAAGCATGTTATGATATAAGGAGATACCAATAAATGCATTGGACCTAGTGCAACTGAAATAGTATTATATTAAGATATGTAAGTATCAGAGGTTCCTTAGAAAGAACAAACCCTTAATCAAACAAGATGTAATACCACTAACTGGCTAAACTCAACCCAAGCTTGTATTGCAGGAGTTCTTCAATTCCTTATGTTCCTTATGTAACACAAATTTTAATCTTGAAACAGTGACCACTAAGCACTATGTATACATTTGTGATTTTTATTCTTAATATTATTAATACTGTATGTTATATGTTTGTATTTCTTGAATGGATAATTGCATTTTTAGAAGTGAGGTTGTAAGAGGTATAATCTAAAAAGGGCCCTGTTTAGAGAAGCCAGCCAGAGTTTCTCATCAGCAATGTACCACGGCAGATGGGGACATGATAAAGATTTACTTAATCCACTGAATAAAGTCCTACCTGTATAACAACATTTCAGTTTAAATGTATACTTATTTTGTTGATATTTTCATTGTTCCACCTTATCATAAACACAGCCCTTTCCTTTTTTCCTATGTTTTTAACTGCACCTGTGTTTTTACGCATTCTGCGCACTGCATCAGATCTGCTATTTGGTCAGGGGTACTTTGAAGAAACAACATACAAGTGAATACAATTTTATCATCATTGCACTGGTCATCTGACTGTAAAACCCAAACCACAGACATACGGACATCAAAACACATTAAACAGCTTACATTCAGAATTCAGGGCTGTTGTACGCCAAGAAACATAGTGAAAGAAAGGGCTGTTCATGTCAAGGCGAAGCGGTAAAAAAACATCTTCAAAGATAGCTTAACCTTTGAAATGTTGTTTTAAATGTACAGTATGACTTTCATTTGTTTGCTAAATTATGTGTTTCTCTTGATTCTGTCTGCGGTGGTACATAGCTTAGTAGCTTTCAGCTTCTCCACACAGAAATCTTGCTGAATATTATCTACTATGTGTATTACACTTATTATTGACAGGTACTATCAATCTCAGTTAAAAAATATCCAAACTTTACTAATATTTCTTAGAATATCTTACAAATAACAAAAACAGGAAATAACTGCATCCTTATATAAATCATTACGAATATTTTGTGAATATAATGTTTCTAAGTAGTTTGGTAAAGCTGTTTTTCTTTTTTTTTCTTTGGGTTGAGTTGGCCTTTCAAAGTAATGTACACATAGATGGATTAATACACTTACACAAAGAATGAATATAACAGACAGTTGAACATACAAACATCTACAAACAAATGTCATTTATGTTACATGCTTGATTTCCATCTTTGTTGCATTCTCCACAGCATTCTTTGAACCACTGAAAAATGAACATGCTTAGAATGCTTAAAGTATTGTAACAAAGGGTCACATTAAACAAAAAACTTGATTTCATTGCAAAAAAAATAAAAGTGTTCAATCCAGTCAAACAAATTGGCTGAAGACAAAGAACGACCACTGAGACAATGCTGGTGAAAATGATGCAATGATGAGAAGGATGACATGAAGATGATAAAAGTGAAAAAAATGAAGATGAGGGGGATTAAGGAATAATTATCATAAAGGGAATTATCATAATGTAGGCTAATTTAAGGTGTGGTATGATGAAAAATATGCAAAATTACTATTATTACAATAGTGATATGAGTACAAGCTAGTTTTAACCAATATAAATGTACTTTAATATTGAAAAGAACAATGAATGGATGAAGGAAACTGGAAAAGGATGAAACTGGAAAATTAACATCTGATAATGCAGAAGAAATGAAAGAAAAAGAACCAGAGTTTTGATTGGTTTAATAATGAAAATGGAGAACAAGTATATTAACTTAAAAATATATATATAAAAAGAAGAAATAAAAAAATCAAGCTAGAGATAAGCATAGGATGATGACAGCATAAAGGATGCTCATTGTTGGATTTAAAATCATTTTGACGATGATGATGATGATGATGATGATGATGATGATGATGATGATGATGATAATGATAATACTAAAACACAGTTACATTTACTCAAATGGATCAAAACAAAATAAAAAACGGTGAGAGTAACAGGTGAAGGCGAAGAAGTTGCAGGTAGCTCACTTCATGGTGTGTTGACTTCTGTGCATCCTCAGTTATCTTGATGTCTTTTGGTGAAGAGACAGTCTCTGACAATGCTTTCTTTGGTGAGGCCTTGGTGTCTTCTTTTAGAGATTTGGATGAGCCTTTACTCTTCTCCTGGTTCTGCGGCTGTTTGCGGTTCTGGATGTTACCTGTGGGTTTAGACTGAGTGGGAGCTGTTTTTGATGCGGTAGGTGAGGCCTTAGCATGGTTGGGTGCGGCTTTACCAGGGGTGGTTGAAGCCTTGGCACCAGAGGGATGAGAGGGGCCCTTAGTCTGAGCTGAGGGCTGAACAGATCCTTTAGTCTGAGTCTGTCCTTTGGCCTGGTTGGGACCCTTAATTTGGTTAGCAGACTGAACAGGACCCTTACTTTGAGCATTGGAATGGTTGGGACCTTTAATTTGAGGTCCCTTACTTTGACCTGAGGGTTGTAACGGACCTTTGACCTGGGGAGATTGCTGAGCGGAAGCCTTAGGGGGGGGAAGGGGTTGGGCAGAACTCTTGGTTTGAGCTTGACTGGGCCCCTTAGTACTAGGAGTGGGCCCAGCCTGTTTCACAGGAGAAAGAGGGCCACTTACTTGGGGACCCGGTGCTTTCTGTTGTCGTTGAGGACCTGTGGGCTTAGGCCCTGAGAGTTGATTTGGCCCTGTTTGCTGAGGTGGTTGTTGATTGGCTGAAGCAGGTGGTCGGGGGGATCCGGGCTGTGCAACAGGAGCTGGAATATCTCCCAAGCTTCCTGACAGAGCCCTCTGCGTCTGGCAATTCAAGCATAGCCATTCTTTCTTCTGAAAAACAAGCACAAATAAATAGCAGTTAGCTAAATTGAAATGAAATAGTCTAAAGCACTTATTTCTTTCAAACTCTGATTTTAAAGCTCCTGTGGACCAAGCAATATGTCTTCTCTATTTGCTTAGCCTGTCCTATACATGTTATATAAGGGTTTCCTGACCTAAAAAAAACCTCATCCTACTTTATTTTAACAGCCAAATGTTTGACATATGATGAATCAACAATATGAAAGTGCACACATGCTGATTTGAGAGTATAGTTATTAGTGTTGTCTGACAATGACCCATGGAAGGGGTAATCGGCAAAATAAATAGAAAAAGTAAATATTCTTGCTGATGGTCATAATTGATTTTGTAGATCTTTTAGAGGCATCAGTAATAATGCCAATCTATTCAGAAAACAAAATAAAATTGAAGATTTCTCTTAGGGGACCTGCATTAAATCCAGTGCCAAGACTTAAGGAAACGAAATAATGAAAACTGTGTTTATGGGCAGAAAATGGACTGGTAACACAAAGTTTTGCTCAACGCTGATGTTTACTCAGTTTTCTGGCTCTATGAAACACATACATTTTTATTCATGGTGATTGATGAGTACAGGGACACAAATGTGTCTGTTTCCTATAATTAAACAAAAGTTGTGGATTTGTAAACAGACACAGAGTGCCAAGAACTTAGTTAAGCATGTCTGAACAACTGAATATTTGAAAGCCTGTGCAAACAAGGCCTTTCATCTCTTTGTGAAGACTAAATCATTCACAACATTAAGCACTCTCAAACAGGGTACACAGCAGAAGAGAGCTGGGTGAATACAAATGAACACATCTGGTATTAGACTGGTGGGACGCATGTGTTGTTAAACCTTCTGTCGAGCCAACAGCAAACCTTCTATCTGTAAGACGATTTGTCCTTCACAGTCATCCTCACTGAGCTCTGTGCTCAGCCTCGGTTATAGATTCAGACACTGCTTGAACTGAGGAACAAAACCCAACAGAGGCAGGATATTAACATTAAAAGATTCAGTTTCAGGTCAATGCACTGGATCGATGAAACTGCTCAATGGAATGAAATGGTTATATTACAGATTATAAAGCTGAAAAGAGAGGAGGCAGCCCCATGTTTGTAACACAGTCCTCTGTTTCCATGATAATCATTCGTGCCTCAGGCTTAAAAAAAAAAGGAGAGATATTGTGTCACAGACTCGTACAGTGTAAACAAAATAACCCCATAAACAGATAACCATCAGCCAAGTAAATGACTTATTTTAAGAGTCATACTGTCTGAATAAATTTAACTTAGAAAACTCTCCATTACAAGCAATACAAAGAGATAGACAGAGCGACAGTTATTTATCTAACAAGGAAATTCCAAACAGCATAATAGTCATGTAAGTCTATGAAACCCCCAGAGACCAGTGTTTGATGGACCAGTCTTCAGTGATGGGGTGCGGATCTAGTGGACCTATCTGCCTTCTTTTAACCTTCAAACTAAAACAGTACAGAGAAATGTATCAGGAGCTGTGAAGGTGAGTGATTGATCATGTGTCATTTCCTAAAAGCCTAACCAGGGACAAGGAGTGCAAATTGGCCATGGATAGAAGTGTCTTATAAATTGCATCTGTTGCACATTAACTAGATGTAACAATGCCTGCATGTATTTTCCCCTTACAAATAAACAGATAAATACAGAAATCGTGGTCTTTATGTGTCTCTCAGATTTGTTTAGAAAATGCTGTTTAGCTCACTGCTGGCCCTAATGATCAGGTGACAGAGACAGTCACCTGCCATGTATACTATTCACTACTACAGATTTGTGAAGGCCAACACATCTTTAAATAAAGTATCAGCACTTGATGAATTGAAAGTTCAACAGCTGAAAGTTAACAGAAGATGATGAAAAGGATGATGCAGAGGGGGGAGGATGAAAAACAGGAAGTGGTTATGATCATGTTGCTATAATATTTCAAAATAATGTTTTATTCCCACTCATCTGCCACTGTGGCAAGTCACTATCACTGAGCCGTTGTGAGGAGCCCAAAAAAATCTTAACACATTTAAAAGCACAACTTCAAATAAATCAGAAATAATCAAAATAACTTAATATGTGCATGTTTATGGCGCTGTCCTTGGAGCAGCCTTGTAGTTGGGACTGTTCTTGCACAGGTGAGTGAACAAGAGTGTTACTTTACACCTGAGATATGTACGAGATCATGTAACCATAACCCTTTGCATGTAAAGGTTCAGAATTTCTTTGTAAAAATATTAATAAAAGAAAGGAATTACAGTATCTGCTCAATTAGAATCCTTATGCAACACAAGTGTTAAATTATGCAACCCCCCTTGTTTAAAAATGTGTTTTTAATCATGGATATTTGTAGTTCAATAAAGAATGCTGGAACAGTGTGGGCAGTTACATAAAATAAGAGCCAGGCAATCAGTTTAGAGGTTTCAAAGGAGAGCAAAAACTAAAGAGTTGTATTACATCGTCAGCTTACTTAAGTCATGATAACTGCCAAAACATAACATGATATAAAGACAGATACTGTGGCTACATTTTATTCTACATGTAAGACAGTCAACATTTAATGAGAATATTTTTCCCATTCAAGATGCAACCTTTTTTGAGCGTGCCCAAATCCTACAGGAATTGGTTTTCTCATCTGAGATAACCAAGCGTAGATGGTGCCATTGGCATGCCAAACAGACAGATTTGCTTTGTTTTCATCTCTCTCAAGTGCTCTACTGAGAAGCTATATATAAACAGGTGCTGTCCTCTCAGAACTAGCCATCTGTGCTGGTTTTATCACAAGAAAAATCGTACAATAAAACGTGTAGAAATGTAAGAGACAAGCGTCTATGTGTTTGTGCACAACAGTGTGCATAGAAAACTACTGAAGTTATATGTGTGCACATAGCATATCATAGACCGAGCAGAACACAATGATCTACTATATAAAAATAGAACCCAAGCCCCTGAATCTCTAGTCACTTTAAACTTAAAGCTGCGTCAAAGTTGCTTTTTCTATCCTCCAGGCAGGTTTATAAAAGCAGCATTTTATCAGATACCTAATTTAGATAATGATGAACATTTTTCCTCCACAGAGAAGCTTTTTCGTGCCATTTTGGCACTGCCAAACTTTCCTCTTTGCTCCTGAATCAGCATAACATCACTGCGTGGGTGAGAGGGAGAGAGGAGCAAGGCCAAAACGGAGCTGGGAGTAGCAAATTATTCATGTAGAGTGCTTTAGCTTGTACAGCAGTAAGCAATGTGGGCTGTGCTTCCCACCTCTATCCCGCTTCTGTGGACGACTGAGGCTCTGCTTCTTTTGAGACGGACATTTAAAGCAGCCTGAAAACAGAGCATCCAATTCACTGTGACAATCCCTTTCTACTGGTTAACTGCCCTCTTTAGAACAGCAGTTCAACAGCTCAATACAGAGAAATTACACTGCAGCTAAAACCACAAATGAGATAGATAACGAAAGGAGTTATTCTAGAAGAAAATAATTAGTTTTCAAAAGCATTACTTGTTTTTTAACACTTAGAAAAATGACTTTGCTCTGCAGATCTGTTTTTGTTTTGAGTTGTTTTTAACCATTCCCTGGATGTGTGTTTGGCACATTTGTTTGGCGGTGGCCGGCTCACTTTGTAAGTGAGATCATCTTGTTAGAGAGCTGATAACCTCATTAAATGGCAGGAGGTTAGCTTTTCTGCTCGCTTGAGATTGTTTTTATCCTTGGCTGTGAACTGTGACTCAGATACAGCTGACAAGACAAAACGCCGGCTGTAATCTATCAATTACATTTCAAGTTCAGCCATTTGGGGCTCTTATCCACTATGACATCTAATGAGCCAATATGAGGTGGATGTCAGTCTCCACTTCAGAGACATTTATTTTTCAAAGAATGTAGTCCAAACACTGAGACTGTTTTATACTTGCCTCATTATTTTGCTGTCACTATTGCATCAGATTGTTTATAACGTCTCGTAAATTCCGACGCCATTTTTATCATTTCACATTTGATTCAACTTCCCCTGTGCTGCTACCTTGTCGTGGTGGGGTTGCTTGTGTGCCTCCGTGACTCTGAAGGCTATACCGGTGGGGGGTTTATACCCCCCAGCAGGTTCAACCATGCCGGGCAGATTTCTAGAGTAGAGGTCAGACGAAAAGCAGTAACTGGCCCTCCAGGTTGGGGGTTAGGCGTGGGGTTAACTACCCCATCCTGTAAAAACATTCCAGTTACAGAAACACTAACGAATAAAAACCAAATCACACACCTGGCTGAAGAAGGTGCCCCAGCAATGGGGACTATGACGCTTACCAGCCAAACCCGCAAGGGCGCTGGTAATCCGACACACCTTCTGACGCCAAGAACACCCATCCCCCTGGGGACATGGAACATCAGAACCATGTTCCAGGCTGGCAAGGCTGCAACCATTGCCAAGGAAATGGAGCGCTACAACCTCTCAGTCCTGGGCCTGGCAGAAACAAGATGGACGCAGTCGGGTGAGGTCAAATTGACCAGCAGCCAGTCCATTCTCTATTCTGGACACGAAGAGGAGGCAGCCAACCATACGGAGGGAGTGGCAATCATGATGACGAAAGGAGACTTACAAATCCGAAAAGAGAAAGTGGAGTTGGATTGGCCACACCCTCAGAAAACCTGCCACAAACATCACCCGACAAGCCCTGAAATGGAACCCCCAGGGGAAAAGGAAAAGAGGTTGCCCCAGGAACAGCTGGAGAAGAAGTGTAGAGGCAGAAATGTCAGAGAGTGGGCTCAACTGGGGAGAGCGTGAGCGAAAAGCCACAAACAGAGTGAAATGGAGGATATTCGTCAGCGGCCTATGCACCCAAGAGGAGCAAAAGGCTTAAGAAAGAAGAAGTAAGAAGAAGACATTTGATTCAAACCTTTTTGGAACTATTGATCTCTACATGAAAACCAGAGCTACACTTACACATATGAACATTTTATTTCTTTGTGTCCCGCATCTTTAAGAATTTAAATCTGTACAGTGTTAACTGAGAGCTAAATGCAGGGCAACTGGAAACACACCAGAAAAATAGGAACAAATCTTTACCAATTTGAAGACTATAGGACTGTAAGAGTAACACAATTCATTTACAACTGAGGTTGTTCACTTCTTTGATACTTTTTTTTTTTTTTTTGCTGTGGTATCGAGACAGGTATCGACATCATTGGCCTTTTTCTACTATTGTGTGGAGGTTTAAAATCCCAGCATCGTGACAGCACTGATTAAAACAACTTTCATTAACTCATTAAGCAGCAATTGAAGTGGATTTCCTTGTATTTTCTGTATTCTGTTACTGGTGACAGTATGTGCAGTTTGTTTCTGTGTCAACTTGAATTCTGCATCTGCAATGCTGCTCATGTGTTGGCATGACAGATTTTATGGAGGTGTTATAGTAACATGGAAAAATCTAGAAATACATCCCTCATGAGGAGATGCAGTGTGGAGCTCCATGGACAGCTGACTTTTTCACATTTGTACATGTCTGCAGTCAATATTTATACCATACACCCAGCTCAAGCATACAGTCAGTGTTTTTTTTGTGTTTGATGCAATAAGACAGATTTTTTATTTATTCAAGTTGACAAGGCACTATGAGTGAAGTTGAGCAGAGCAGTAAGCACATGGACCTGCATGTGCCACAGGAGACAAATGTGGAAAGTGTGAACACTGACAGTGAAGTGAGATCACAGCCGGAAAAGCTGCCCTTTCACTGTCAAAAAATAATGAGAGATTGAACACTGCAGGTTACCTCAAGGAAAAGGTCAGAGAGATTGATCCCTTTCTCATAGATTGATCCTACTCTCAGAGGAACTTGCTGAGACATTACATCCCTGATCACTCTCACGGTGTGTTTGAATATACATGTGTCTGTGCACAACAACATGTGTAGCATGTCCACATGAATGCAAACGTGCACAGGTACGAATTCACCAAACTATGTAATGCATTCACTATGTACAGTATTAATCAGATACTACCACTACCACTAAGACAAACAAGGATAAAAGGAGGTTTGTCAGATACACTTTAAAACACCTTTGATGAAGGAATGTGGTTTCCTTAATTAAAATAACATGTTTACTCTCTCTCTTTCAATTTAGAGTGAGCCAAAATGGAATGGAGCAGGACACCCAAATACTCTAAGCAGTGGATAAACTCCAGGCTATAAAAGGCGTTTTTGAAGTTGTTAAAAACAACCACCATAAAGTATAAGAGCAACATTGCTTCAGGCAAACGTGCAAAGAGAAGGGAAAACAAACTGTAAAGCCCCGCAGAATGGCCTGTCACAGTGTGGCTAAATAGACAACTTGAAGTTGTTTTTCTTTTTCTTTGCTGTTCCCATTCTATAAAATGAATTATAATTAAATAACAATTATACACACCCACATGTGAAAGACTCCCCACAAGATATCAACAGTAGAAAAACATGAACATGGTGAATTATTAAACCTGTATGCAGCCTCAAACTTTAACTCAATAAAGTGTGGGGGGGGGGATTATGGGCTGCAAAATCAAGAAATGGATTTGTAGTTATTTTGAGTTTTGTTTCTGGATGTAGGTTAGTGTAAGTCACTCTCTGTTTAACTTTGATTGACAAGCTAGTCACTACATAACACCAAGTCTTCAATGTATTCAAATAACATTTTGGTAAATGTATTGTATCAAACAAGAATCTTCTGATTAGAGAAAAAAACATTGTGTGTTTGCTCAGTTAATATATGTAATGTTTGTTTTCAGGTATCAAACTTTTCTGACTGTCTGGTATCCAGTGACTTCAGTTTCTGGTGCAAATGCAGCTTTGTTCTCTGAGTGACTACAGAATATTTTTTTTCAAGGAGCAATTTAGAGATGGTCCTCTGTACTTCTCTCTTGACTAAACTTAAATAAATAAAAGGTCACTCTGTGCACCAGTGAAACTCTCCATGCTGATTGTTAATTACTGACCTTCTCTTTTTTAGTTTCATAATAAAATAAAAGGGCAAAAAGCACATTAGTAAGAGACAAATTACTGATGAGGCTAAAATGTAACAGAAAGCTTTAACACCTCCTACCCATGGAGGGAGCCAGAGAGTGCAGAATTTCATAGATATGGAGCCCCGTGGGCGCAAACACACCCACACAACAACATGAACGCGCAGAACAAAACAACAAACACTCACACAGTCAGATCCTGCTATATACTGCACTTTGAGTGGGCTGCATGTTTAACAGCATCCTCTTGAATACTACCTCAGATCTTATTCCTTACACTATTGATGGTGACTGTCACAACGCCATGTCCTATCTCAATCTGCCCCCTCATACATACACATGCATACTAGAATAATATGCAGATCAAAAAAGTGTATGAACATATGTGCATGAAGACATACTGAGCATAACCTACAGCCCCAGTGTTCTCTTCTCCTTGTCAGTCAACTCACAGCACGAGTCTGTTCCCCTGCCTGCTTTTTCTGCCAGGAACCAGAACACAAGCTGTGAGTGAGAAATGTCAGCTGTCATTAAACGCCATGACATACCTCACAGTGATATAATAAGTTTAGGTGCTCATTATCATGACAATAAGGAAGATACAGTCTTGCAAAGTTATCGATTTCATGCAACAAATAAATCACAAGAAGGAAATTAAGTACATGAGGGTGTGACAGTGTTGCTAGACAATATGAAATCTTTATAATAACACTGTCATACTTTCCCAAAAAGGGTTAATTAAGCGGAACATTTTTCAAATACTCTTCCCACTTCAGTATTCAGAAAATATTTCAACTAAAGCTTTCACATCTTTTCTTTTCTGTCAAAACAGCTTTGGTTATTATCTGTATTTACATTTTTTTCTGACAATTAAAAACAAACTACTTTGCCACGTTAGCCTTTAAAGTAAGAAAAAAGAGCCAAAATACAAAGGATAACTTTGTGACAACAAAGGCAGAAATCATCATAGTAATCCTTCACGTTCTCTGTCCCTCAGAGATTAATGAGGCTTGCACGACGGAGGGGGTCATAATTAATTCGTAACAACTGAAGGTCAGGGGAGTAGAGGGTCAGTATGAATTATTAACTACCACGTGCAAAGGGGTACGCTGCTGAGCAGGTAGGAACCATGGACTGTAAAAAAGAAGGAACAGGGTAACTTTAAGGTGTATGGGGAAATATGTCATACGTAGTTCAGTGCCCAGACACACTTGTTTAATGCCCTTAAAAGGGCGTAGGAACATGTAAACATAATGTGAGGAAAGTATAAATAAATGTAAACAAAATGCACTGTTCATTCATTAAAGTCAAAATCACTACAAAATATTATACTCACTGTATTCCATCCTGTTCGGATGCAGTAATATTCACAATAAGAGTCAAATGACGGCAGTGCAAGTTACTCCATTAAAGTCCCATCAGAGCCATTAAAACCATTGTATCCATTTCTATTGTGCGCTGTCAGAATAAACAGAGGTTTAAAATGATCAAGTGCACAGTGCGAAGCGTGAGCGAGCACATGTCGCAGTAGTGCGCCAGGCTTTGCCAAACCACACCATGACTGTGACAGGTCAGTAAGAGTCAGCAGGTATATAGGTCAATCCCCTGGGACTCCTTCAATGGGGACACGTGGTCAGGCCTGTGGATTAGAGAGGAAATGAAGGATCATCCACAGGCAAGCAGGACTCAACTATAGTCACAGTCACTCATGTACAGGCCCATCCCGTGACTAAAGATTATAATAAAATATAATAAATGATCATAATCTAGTCATATAGGGGCCAAAGTGTCTGTATATTCAAAGTTCTTGTATGTTAAACAATCAAGTCTGCCTCAAACAGGTCACATTCAAAGCATGAAGAAGAATCCAATAAACAAAGCTCGTCAGATTTTAAAATTATAGAGTTAAATTTAAAACTAAAGAAATCTCTGATTTCTAAAAGCAGCCAGATCACTTGGTGTAAGTGTGAAAAACATTGAAAGCACCTCCCCAGCAGATTCTAAATTTAGAACTGTAAGTATCAGTTAAATTTTCCAAAAGGAAAATGTATGTTTTATATCAACACTAACTTACTGCAAACCAGCCACTGTCTGTGCAGTGTACCACATTTTCTTTTACAGATGTAAAAAGGGTTAATAAATTACTATGCAACCTTACTGACACTCGAGAATACCTTTTAAAAACAGCTAAGATGCTTTTTAATTCATCAGCTAAACAAGCGGCTATGTAACTTGTACTTAGGCGAACAAATTCACTAAGCAAAGGCTAACACCAGAGTACTAACATCCTTCTGATAGTTAACTATGTTAGAACTCTTTCAGAAGGTAAGCATGCTAACATCTGCTTATCATACAATCTGAGACTAATGGCACATCTGTTCCTGCTTTTTGAAATAACAAAGACATCAACTACTACAAAGATCATACAATAAACAAAAATTGTCCAAAAAAAAAAACATGGTTTAAGCATTGTGTGATAACATGTAAGTTGATGTCAATTGGCAGGATCAGTAAAGTGCAGAGTGCCAAGTTCATACTATATCATCAGAGTTTAGCACTTGACCCTTTATCGCATTTATCATAATAGTGACGGGAGGCACAAGGCTGCCAGCCACTGTCAAAGGATACTTGTCACCAGGCCAGGCAACTTTTCTGAGGGAAACCCCTGTGTATGTGCTTATTTCTTTTTCTGTTTGTTTGTTTGCACCAAAAAATTACAAACTCTGATTTTAAAAGCGAACACTTGAGTCTACTCCATGCGCATTACCAAAGTGATTAAGATTATTGTTGGGGGGGGGGGGGGGGGGGGGGGGGCAAGTTGCAGTGTGAGAATTATTTTTCCTCTCAGGCAGAGTTGTTGCTGCAGGAAAACAGAGTGTCATCTGTCATTAAGTGTGTGTATCTCTGCTGTCCCTCTGGGGTTTTGATAGAACAGGGTCAGGTCATGTTTTCTGCTCTTTATTTACTTGTTCTGTCGCTTACTGTTTTTTTCAACAGGGGAAACAGGTGTCCCCTTTTGTCCTACACACAGGCGGATCACCTTGTGGAAACTGTCCTGTCTCATTAGGGGGCCATCAATACATAAGTGAGAAGAACCAACACATCCAATTTATGTCACAGGATCATTTTGTGTTATGTCGCTGGTTTCCTATCCGCTGTCTTTTTAAAGTGAGTCTGAGACAGACACAGACTGGTGATGATGATGTGTCTGCCTCTGATGCATCTGGGAGGACATAAGATGCCCTTGAAGGACAATGTTACAGACCTCCAAAAAGAATCTTCTGTACAGAAACCTTTTAGTATGTGTCGATAAGAGTACTATTTCAATGTTCTTGTAAACCTTGTTTGAAAGCCTCATCCAGATTCAAACGTTTTTATAAAAAGTGCTCTGCACAGTTAGAGACAATAACAATTACGTCTAGACCAACAATGAAACAGAATACATTAAAACAGAAAAATGATCTAGTGCTTCTGTCTGAAAACCTTATGTTGAAGATTTCATATTTACTGCAGAAAAACGAGAAAAAGATCTGCACACGGCTTCATCTCCCAATGAGCAACGTTATTCTGAACAGAGCGATGTTCAGATTCAAAGGATCGTCCTTAGGCAAATGTGGCAGGAGACTGAGGAAGATCCTTTGGAGCCAAACGTTACCCTGTTTAAAATTAAGTTGCTCATTGGGAGCTGAAGAGTGTGTGGACCTTTCTATTTTTCTGCAGTTAATACAATTAGGATCATTGGCACCTTAAAAACATCCAAAGAGATTTCTTAAACCATAAAATAATTTAAACTATAAATTGCTAGAATCGGTTTATTTCAGATAGCCTACTTATCTATTAAACAAGGCTTTTAATAACCTCCATCCATTGCCTCCATGATAATTATAACTAAATCCTTTTAGTTGTAAAAATAAAGGGATATTCAGAGGATCCACCTCCTCCATTCCTCAAACAAGTGAAACCTTTCCTAGAGGACAGGAACAATCAAATATCCCTCTCCACACACTTCAAAACGTGTGAGATAGTATTCAAAGGATGAGTGAAGCGCTCTGAAGGCAGCTGCTCTGCTTTTTAACTGTTCTCCTTATAGTTAGTTTAAAAAAAAAGAAGCTATTTAGCACAGCTCTGCTAATTTGCCTTGAGAATATTCAGATGAATTGCAGTGTTTATCCCTCTGCAATCTTGCTTTAAAAAAATCACCCTGTGCAGCAGCACAGCTCAGCCTAGTTTAGTAAAAGGCACCTCTATCTGTAGTCAAGCTGTCTATACTGCAGTCAGTAAAAAAAAGAAGATTCTGATGTGACATATTTTCACCTTCATGTACTATCTACCTCTTTGACTGTTCGGACATGTTTCCTGTTATTTGTCACTTCCCCGCTGTTTGGAGCATTGATCAGCAGACAGGCATTATTTCAGCCAGATAATAGGATGCAGTATTCTAGTGTGGTTGAATGAGATTAAGTAAGTCATGTATGCACTCATCAATAACAGAATAGGTTATCAGCATGCATCATACAGAAGATGGGTAATTCGATTACTCCCATGGACACACAGGAAGATTAACAGTCAGTTGTACTTTCTCTGAAATTCCTCCAAGCATCAAATAAAAAAGAAGTAAGAGAACCTAAACAAACATCTGTTTTCTAAGACTGTAATCAAGCCGCAGCCCGACAAATGTATTTTACACTATGGTAAGCAGCCGAGCTGAAACAACTTCTATGTCTTGTCGCATATGTCTGTCTCCAGGACAAGTTAATCAGGCTGTCTCTGCAGCCTTCTTTTATATTAGATGAGTTTCTCATTCTCTTGTCAGGCAAATCTAAAGCTTTCAGCCAAGCAAATACATTGTATGTGTCTACCATTAATCTTGTAGACAAGTTACTCAAGCTGTAACCTACTGACAGCGTCTAGCCGTACGACTTTAATACTGGAACAAGTTCAGTTGGACTATTCGTCTCACTAAAGTGATAAGTACAGCACAAGCGTAATGTAAATGTTAATTCCTGAAGACAGCAGTTAAACAACTCTGATAATAGACTAATAAAAATAAAGATATGCAATATAAATAAACAAGGATGTTAAGAAAGTAATTCCTCAATTGTTATCCTCAGTTCTTCAAATAAGATGATTATGCTTGTATTTATAAGAGTCCATTGCCCAAATCATGTAGTATTTGATTCAATGTTGTTACATCAGAATTGGTGTGAGCAATATAACTTCAAATCCAGTTCAAACCTAAAAAAAGAGCATAAAAAGCAACAAAACCATTAAAAAAACTGCACCATGTAGAACCTCATTGCTCATACAAAATTTCAGATTGAAAAATATTTTTGTTTAAAAAAAAATAATTAAAAGTTAAAAAAAAACGTATCACGTTTCCTGGAGAGAGTTCATTGGAGGATAACTGAGGATAAGCTGACAGTAGTAGATTGATCACACATCTCTGCTGCTTCTTTCTGTAGCAGAGGGGATCACTAATCCAGCTTAAAAAAAAGGAAACCTAAAATTTGAGACAAAAAAGAAGTGTATTTGTTGGTTTGTGAAGTGAGGTTTAATCAGAATGCAGGTCAATGACAGTCACCAAGTGAACCAATTCACTACTATTACCCCTTCTTGTTTCTTTCTAGCCCCCAGAAATAAACTGTTCAGTGGAGTCCGATGTCTTTACTAATGGAACCAGTGGGAGGAACATCTCTCTTGTTAAGTACAATGCTCCTCATTCAGTTTCTGCTATTGTTGCTTTTGCTGCTCAGGGCTGCAGCCCTCGGCCTCACCAACAGATCTGGTCATTTCCACTGCTGCCCGACAGCTGCAGCACTGAGAAGATTAGCAAGGGGTTAAATGTAATATCTGAGCGATCAGTGAGCTTTATCTCTTTCATTTTGTCTCTCAATCTCTTGCTCCCTTTCATTATAGCTCCCTCTGTCTGCCTGTTTTTTTTGTTCCCCTGACATACAACTGCATCTCCATTCTATAATCTCACATTTTTGTCGCCAGCCTTTTAGTATTTGCAGCCTCTAAGCACAGCACACACCCAGCTAACCCCTCCTCCTCCATTCCTAATGCCAGCATTAGGGAGTAGTCGCATGCCTGAGGTGCTGCGAGGAGGAGAGAGCTGGAGCAGCAATGAAGCTGATGAAGTGATGTCTTGAGACAGGAAGGCCCAGTAGCAGGGGTGGGAGGACTTCTCCGCCCCACCTCTGTGCCTCTGACAGAGCGGATAGACACAGCACCGCCAGCTGCCCCTGGAGCATTGCTAAAGCTCGTTAGCATAGCCACCAGGCCTTGAAGATGATGAGTTCTGAAGAGGTGATTAAGCCAATGTGGAGCAAATTCGCTCACAAGGTACAGGAGGAGGGGCATTTGAAGATAGAAGAACAGAAAAGGACTGGAAGGGTAATTCAAGTTCAATATGGTCACCGTGCTCCTATATAGTCATTCATCAAAAGAGCTGATAGCGCTGCTGGTTCAGGCCGGAAAAATGAACCCTTATGGTGCACAGAATCTTAGCAGAATAACGCACATGAAATCGCATTATAAAATGGCACAAAAACTGTCAAATATATATATATATTTATTTTTTTCTATTTATGTTCCCGTTAAACAATATTTGTATCTGTTTGTATACAACAGCAGCAAATATACAAGACAAAGGCACCCAGTTTTGGGTAATTTCTTGTTTTAAATTACCCCAAAATTAAAAGCAAACCTGCATACCATCCAAATATCACAAGTATATTTGTACAATTAAGATAGAGTTATCTACACTGCTTTCTGTGACTTAAGAACTTTCTGACCTATGTGTTTGATTGGACCAACACTGCTCTCCGTCTTGTTTGCCCTTTGGGATAATCATAATACTGATGATTTGTAGTTTTTTTAAGCATCTGTACTTTTTGGATATTTTAATCATTATAAAAATGAATATTGCATAACTTTAAAACACATGGTATTAAAAGGAATCCATGTATCAAAGGTTTTGACAAACATAGTACGGGCAACTCAATTGACTAAAAACACACACCAAAATAAGAACTAATGTAAGAGCAGTTGTGGGAGCTTAGCCGTGGTGTTGAGATGTATACAGGAGTTTAGTCAAAGTGTGTGTAACTCACACTAAGTCTGAGCTCGGCACCTGCTGCCAAACACAAAAGGCCCAGAGATGAGAGTGAGTGGCATTTAAGCCGCCAAACCAGCGAGCCATCTGTGCTGGGCGCCACATAATCTCAACAGGAAGCAGTCATCACATCTTCTTCCTGTCCCCCTGTCTACTACACAGACTTTATCAGTGAGTGTACTGCGAGAACAAAAGAATTTGGGGCAAACATGCCTCATGTAATTTAAACTGAACATGTTCTGTCTTGCTGGAATTTGTTGAAAACTCTTTATTTCCCCATTACAATCTCTTCATTGCTAACATATTCATCAGGCTAACTCAAACTGGCATTGTCTCAGTTTAATCAGCCAACAAGGCTTCTAATTCTCAGATGGCTCTTATTTGTGTGGGTGGGTCTTTACAGTGTTGTGTTGGGGTTAAGCGGCATACTCAAGGGAATCTAAACACCCTCAACACAGATTAGAAACACTCTTAACTATTAGCTCCTTCTACAACATACACTCTCACTCTCACACACAAACACAAACCAAAAACACCCATCTCCATGTCTCCTTTTGTTTGTGTCTGAATCACCTCTTACAAATACTTTGACTTTTTACGGCAGGGGCTTTTAAAATGCTCGCCCCGCTGTTGCTGCTAAACCAACAGAGCGTATAGACTGAATCAAGAGGGGCTGAGTATCTGTGTTGCAATGTCAACTGCAAGCGTCTCAACCTGAAGTAATTGCCAATTCAATCAATGTGTCAACAGCAAAGCACTCTCCAGTGCATGCAGACAGGAGGAAGGGGAGGCATCCCATGAGTACATCCATCCTGACTTTAGGGAAACAAGAGTGACAAATGTACAAAACAACAGCAGTGTCCTGTTAAAGAATTTGACACATAAAAAAGATAATTTGCCACAAGAGCTATATATGTGTAATGTAAGAGAATTTAACGTCTTCAAAAAAGAGCTTAAATGAAATAACCTGCAAGACAATAATTAAATATTTCATGAGAATCTATTCCTGCTTTTGGAATACTCTCAGTTTTACAGCGAGGTGAGTCAGGATCACACATTTCACCAATTTAATACATCTGAACTAAGAGAACAGGAGGGCGCAGGACGTTGTTGTGTGTGGGTGTCCAAACTATAAGTGTATGTGGGTGTTTGCAGCGCTGCAAAATGTCTTTCTTTACGCAGTGCCAGATGCTACCATTAGCATTTTAAAATGGTTGTTGGAAGTAAGGTTGATTTTACTAAACTGCAACAAAAAAAAATGTATATTCTCAAAATTGTGCCTGAATTCTCTTTGAACAGTGAACTGAAAACTTTTACAATGTCACTCACTCCATCACTGTGGTAAGTTCTCAGTGTGTGTGTGACATGCATGCTGGCATGTGCTGCATGAGAAAGATGCATGTGTGTGTGTGTCTTGCAGGATATTAGGAAAAACTAATAAATTGAATTCTTGCATTGCATTCTAGTATTTTAGCTATAACCTAAATTTAGTTTTAAACAGTGCCAGTTTTTGAAAAAATAAAATAAAAATAAAATAGCAGAAGTACTGTGTTTTTCACCTCAAGGTTTTCATCAACCACATTTTCTTCAAGTCTGTCCTTTCAAATAGAGCTAACTCAACTCTCAATTTATCCTATATACCATATATGAATATGGACAGTGCAGCTCCATCCCCGTTTTCTAATAAACAAAATTTAAACCAAAATTTCTTGCCAAGGGCGCTGGCATATTGCGATGATGATGTCATTTGGAGCCAAGTAATACGCAGAAGGGATCTGGCTGGTGGATCCGCAGAATTGATGCCCCACCCCCTCCAATTATCATGGCACACATTAAACTTAATTATAAAACATCAGAGACTCCTCCAGACGGTACAGTCCAAAGAAAAATAGATTCTTGTGTTTGTTTGAAGCAGACACTAGTGGAAAGTTTAATGACTCTTGTGTTAGCGTTTCAGTTGCTTCTCCACTCTGCTTATTTGATACACAGTGCAGAAGGAGTATAGAATAGAGATATCAATCATGATGATTTAAAATCTTTTCTTTTTTGTATGAAATAACTAATTAAAACTATTCTTCTGAGAAAAGTGAACATGATCATGATGCAGATTTTTAAAAAGTAGTGACACAGAGTTGTGGCTCAAGTACAAATGTTGGATCTTTTGAACGGCCACGATGGCCTCGTTGATATCAGTTTTCCTGAGACAAATAAATCATCATTAAACATCGATGGGAGCTGGTATGTCATGTTTTTCTGT
This sequence comes from Labrus mixtus, assembly GCF_963584025.1. Classification (NCBI taxonomy): domain Eukaryota; kingdom Metazoa; phylum Chordata; class Actinopteri; order Labriformes; family Labridae; genus Labrus; species Labrus mixtus. The sequence goes on along the minus strand of NC_083618.1, from coordinate 11,068,051 downwards.
CCACATTTATTTTTTTCCTGCATATGTGGAAACCTGCTGAAACGTAAATAGTCAATACAGCTCGGACTACAAATGTACTACAAATGTAAACATGAACACTTCCCATGCTGAAAATCCAGACCCCTGTGTACAGACTCTACATATTTATGTAGAATCTGTTAATAGAGATTAGGTTGCTGCTCATTGACACCAACCAATAGCTTAATGCTAGCTGATGCTACATAATTATAATTGAATGGTCTCTGTGTCCAGGGCTCCCCCTTTGATAGGTTAAATGTCTGTGGATGTCAGCACAAGTGTATGAAACAGTTTTCTAATTTATTGCAATAAAGATAATCTTTTGTGTGTGTTATTGAAATGCAATAAACACATTGTATGGCAACCAAATTGCAATTTATTCTGCAGTCCTCATTCTTCTACCAACTGCCTTGTATAAAAATATAGTGCATTGCAGTACAAAGGAA